>NC_034415.1:30030721-30122697 GCF_002078875.1 Numida meleagris
AAAAAAAAACCCTACACCAAAACAAAAATTTCCCTTCTCTGCCAAACAAAACTGATTCACTGAGGTGTTTTTTCACACCATGTATTTGTGAGGTGTCTGCTTGTTTTGGTGCTTTATTCTTTGTCCATCTTCTTGAAGCACAAAACTCAGTTTTAGTGAAGCCCTTAATGATGCTAAGCTGGAAGAGTAGAGCACGTAAGCTGTCCATGGCTGTGTGCTCCAGGGTGATGACTGCTTTTCTTCTAATAACACCACAATTCACTTTTCATTTTTGGCTGCTCTCTTGCTTCCACAGATTACTGCAGCCTAGGTAAGCAGCTTGTATTTTAACACACTGAATTTCACTTTGCTTTTTTTGCACTACTTGTCAAAGTTATCAGTCATTCTGAATCCCAGTTCTGAGCTCCCCAGTGTTGTCTGTTCTCTGTTGTGAGAAAATTCAGTGAGATTCTTTTTATGTTGTCATCCAGGTAACGAACTAAAATACTGACTAGAACCTGATTCTTCTGTAATGGCTTTTTTTTTTTTTTTTTTTTTGAATAGGAGAAGGAATCACCCCAACTGCTTGCAAGTATTTACTTTCCAACTCTTCTATCCTAGGTTATTTCCATATCTTGCTTTTGTCAGAATGTGACATGTACAGCATCTTGACCACCCCCACAGCTGTTACCCTTGCTAAAAGGAAGTTGGGCTGATTTGACAGTCTTGTTGTTTGTATTCTTGTTATTGTCAATCTGGTTAATATTTTAAAATTCTCAAATAAAATAATTGGACGGGAATTAAACTGCATTGTTGAATTTCCTGGCTTTCTTCTGCCCATTCCCTGAGCTATAGACATGGGGGGGTCTCTCAAAAATAAGAACTAATAATTTGTAAAGGTCTCTGTCTAGCTCAGTGGTCCCAGTACAAAGCGTAGCAGATCCAGGCTACCCAAAAACCATTTAGATTGAAAGATGCTAGAGATCTTGCTTTTGTTGATAAAAATACAACTAACAGTTACTCAAAACTGTTAACTGTCTTGAACATGTTCTTGAGTAGACTATCAGAGAGCAAGCTACTGCTGTGAGTATCCACTGCACCACTGTGTACTTACAACAGGCTTTAGTACATGGCAATGGAATGCAATTCTAACATCAGTTTCAGAGCGTGACCTTCACAGAAACAGCCTGCTTGAGATTGGAAGAGATCTCTGAGCTCACCTTCACCCCCTTGCTCATGTGCCCAGAATAAGTTGCCCAGGACCACGTCCAGATGTCTCTTGAAGGTGTGAAGGAGGAAGACTCTAAAAAGTCCAGAATATTCTGGGTGCAGCCTCAACAGAGTAGAGCGGCAGGATCGTCTCTCTTGACCTGCTAGTGACACTTTGCCTAATGCAACCAAGAGTTGAGTTAGCCTTAGCAGTAAGGGCACACTGGCTCATGTGCAGCCTGGTGTCCACCATGACCCCCAGGTCCATTTCTGCTAATCTGCTTTCCAGCTGATTAGCCCACAGCACATCCTGGAGTTGTTCCTCCCCAAGCGTAGAAACTTTGCACTTTTCCGAGTTGAGCTGCATGCAATTCTTGACAGCCAACCTCTTCAGCCTCTCAAGGTCCCTCTGGATGGCAGCACCACTCCTCTCGTAGGTCAGCCATTCCTCCACTTCTATGTTGTCTGCCAACTTACTGAGGGGGCACTCTACCCCCATTGTTCAAATTGGGAATTAAGATATTATCCAGTACTGACAGTTGGGGTGCTTCACACATTACTAGCAAAGGTACTTAATAGTAACATTAATGCAGCCCCTCTATCCAGAGTCTAAAAAATACAGGAATACTTGTGCTTTCTTCAACCACTTAAAAAAAAAAAAAAGAAAAAAAAAGTATGTTTAGGATTATATTACTTGAAACAGCATAATTTCAAACTCTGGAGGTGTACATTTGTTATAAGACCAGCCATTACTTTAAGATTGTCTACTGATTTTTTCCTATGAGTCTGGTAGTAATAACTGCAATACAAATGTATGATAGCTATTTTTCATCTCATGTGGGAAAACGCATTCTTTACAGACTGATATGCTGTATAAACCGAAATTAAAGACTTAATGAGTCATTCTTAGTTCTTCCACATACAACAAAATGACCCCTCTCAAATGTTTCATTTATTTTAAATAAATGGCTCATCACAAGTGTTCTCTAAGAGAAAAATAATTCTTAGTTCTCATCTGCATTCACTCTCGTCCTGGCATCCATCATTATCCCCACCTGGTCCCTCATCAACACTTAGTCCTTCTCCCTCTCTTTAGAAATGGTGATTTTGTATTCCACTCTTCATCCTGATTTAGGCAAGCTTAAACTCTCAGAATCAGATGGCTTTAAATGTGATCTTTTATGAAAGTGATGCCAGGAAAAAGCAAACAAACAACAAGAACCCATGAAGAATGTCTTAGCAGAGGAGCTTGTTGAATGCATAAGATCTTCCTGGGATACACCAAAGTTGTCTGTTACAGCTGTGCATCCTCTCCCACAGCATGCTCTCCTTCACTTTTACCTTTGCCAATAAACCTTTAAGAAGAATTGCATGCAGCTGAGTTCCCCTAGGTTGGCCCGGCCTTTCTACCAGGTGCTCAATCACTGGCTCAAGCCATGACTTAGCATTTCTGCTACACTACTCTCCTTCACAGCATGAACCAATGATTGAGCAGGTTGAAGGTAAGCCCTTTCCGTTATGGTGATCCAGTACACTGCAATGCTTTGTACAGTTTCTTGTCGCGGTGTCGACTGACCGATTATAATACAACTGATGATTGGTTCATGGCTGAAGTTCATGTTCCTTTGTCAGCCAGTAGTCAGTGGTTCTTCTGAAGGCACATAGTCGCTTGGACCAGGGAAGGATTAGCTTACATTCCATCAGTCCCACATAGTCCACCACCAGGTGTCACACTGACTGATCTTACAGTGGCACTGGAGCATCTTGATGTCATGTTGCTCCTCCAGGTGATCCTGTGGACTCAAAGAGACTCACAGGGAATAGCACAGGTGTTTCAGAGGTACCAGAAGGGGTAGGTCCACCCTCCACAGCAAGATACAGCACATGTTCCTGTCCTGGGTCAACACTCCAGCTTGCAGTGGGGCATGTCCTGGCCGTCTGTACCACACCCTTTGGCCCAATATTTGAGGTTGCATAACTGGTACCAAAGGGGTGGTCCAGATTGGCCATAGGGACATGATTAAAGTCCCCTTAGTGATGTAAACCAGAGTGCTGACCACAGTATCAGCAGGCCATGTACCTATTACCAGGTGGATTACCCATCCCCCAACCTCCAATAATCTCCCTCAAGGTGCAAGTATGCCACACCACTTTAGTCCTACTTGCACCTTCCAAGACCATTCTATTTTATCGGAACTGGGTTCTAGTTTTTCAGGGGCAGGGAGCAGAAGATTATTTTCATTGCCAGTTTGGGGACTTACTTGACTATTGGTGCCTGTAATTTGGTACTAATATGGGCGTCCGTAGCATCTTCAGGGCACTGGGTCTGCTGTCTCTAGGCCTTTCATTCAGGACCCACAGGGTTTTGTAGAATCTCTTTGTCCATCCCTGCAGGGACTGAGAGTTTATCTTCAGGGCAGCCTTAAGAATACCATTGTAGCATTCAATAAGGCCTGCCCCCATCGGATTACATGGCATGTGGAATCGCCACTCAATATTGTTTTCTTCTGCCCAGCACTGTAGCTAGGTTCCCAGATCCTCTAGTTTGATTTTAGTCTGCTTGGCTTTCTTTTTGTTCTTGGATTCAACTAGGATCCAAGGCTCCTGCTAAGTCCTTTTCCCCTTCTAATAGTATGGGTCTTAATTTCAGAGAAGTTCAATTTGAAAGTGAAGCAGTTTGCCCCATCAAAAATGTAATTTTGTTTTCCAGTTGTCTAATACAGGCTTTTAACAGCTTGTTTTCAACTTTCAATTCCTCCTCAGAGGAACGATAAGCATTACTAGTTAGTAGCAGCAGCCATGCTACTTCAGACGCTGCTACTACATTTTTCCTCCTTTCTCAAAAAAGTTTGTCCTAATTTATTCAAAAAGTCAGCCATTTTTGAAGGGGATTTAATAATGGAACCATTATCCCTTACAGGCCCCCATTCTTCAATAATCCAAGCAGCACTCAGCCACGGTGAACACAAGAATCCCAGAGCTTTCCCCAGGAGTTCCTCTTTCAGTGTATTAGGGGTCCCAGTGACCATCCAATGCACCGTTATTTATTAATTTTTTTTTAAGTCCATTCTCAATAAGTTCCTGCCTGGCTCACCAAGTGCAACACTAAAACACAATGGAAAGCACAGCAAGGTCCTAGGTAGACTAGGTCCTATGGTGGCAAAGTCCTAGGCTGTAGCAAGTGAGTATAAGCCCAAGTGCAGCAGCTGTAGACACAGAAACAAAGGAAAGAAGCTGCTCAACTTCAGAAGGCCTCAGGTAGGCAGGGATCTCCAGTGAGATACCCTTACCTTCACTGCCAACCCTTAAATGAGGTCTGGGAAGGGGTGGTTCCCAGGTGCACTGCATTGCATGCACCTGAGCTCCTCTGGGTTGGCCCTGTCTTCCCACCAGGTCAAGCACTGCTTCAGGCTGTGACTTAGCATTTTCTCTACATGACATCATGCATAAACTACAAAACTGTGGGGAGATGACCAGATGGGGCAGCCACTGCTCAGGTACTGGCTGGCCATTTTATCATTGCTATTATTTATCATTTCTTAGTAATTTTTATCTCAACTTCTGAGTGGCCAAAATAGTGCAATTTTGAGGGACAATAAGGAGTTCTTTTAAAAATACCTTGACAACAAAAGGAGGACCAGAGAGAACACTGGTTCATTAGTTGGTGAAAATGGTCCTCTTACAAACAGGGACATAGACAAAGCAGGGACATTTAATAAGCAAATGCATAGCAGTACTTTGTCAGACATATGCTTTTCCAGTTAAATGCTTTTGAGTAAGAACTTCTTACAGATGAGAACAAATTAGCTCTAACTTCATGTGATCACAAACAAAAGTAACCTCTTATTTAAATAAACTCTGTTTGGAAATACAGGTTATATGATGCTAAAGCAGCACCAGACAAGGCCTGAGGGGCACTGGAATTACACATGCATAGTTAGTGGACCACATAGACTTTGAACTCATATGTTAAATGCTGTGTGAGAGGTGAGTGATTCCGAACACAGGAGCCCACAAAGCTGCAAGCTATCTCCTTGCAGAGAATTTCTGTTTCTCTCTGCTCCCACTGGTGACTCTCCCCCACTCCAACTTTAGCACCACCAGCACTGCAATGACTGCAGCTTTATTCCCTTACAGTAACACCGCCACCGGCACTTTATTTGTTCAGAAATAACAACCTGTTACTACAACCGTGCCACTGAAAGTTCTCAAAACTCTGGTAAGCATTTGCAGCTTTTCTTATGCAAATGCACACTGGGGAAGGAAAGCACATATGTTCACATGCACAGAAACTGCAGCAGAGATGGTATGAAAAAGCAGGGTAGGACAAAAGCAGATGCATAGCTCTATCTTAAAACTAGGATTAAATTATATCATCTTGCAAGAGAGCTGCTTGCAGAGTAGGTTCTACAAAGCCCACCTAAGGAACTCAGAGACAGATCCCACCACACAGTTTACTTTAAAGGTCGGTGAAAGCAGAGCTGTGCAATGCAAAAACTGAGACACATTTAGATGGAGCAGACCCAGTTTTTGCATGTCAAGAATATGCACAATTCCAGCACAAAACTGCTCCTCACAACTGGTTTTGTTTCCATTGAACAACACATTCCATGAGGTTTCCAATAGCACTTTATTTCATGGCGCTAATTTCCCTTCTTTACGTTTTAGTGGAAAGTTCATTCGTCTCTCCCGAAATGTGATTTTAAGTAAAAAAAAAAAGGGGGGGGGGGGACCTATGATACGTATAATCAAATCTGTAGAAACCTTACCTTTCAGTATACACTTTGATCTTCAATACGTCTTCTGCAGGAAGCTGTATAGCCTTCTTGGCAGAGAACTGCAATACTAAGACATACTCCATGTGGTATGCACAAACATGCAGTTATCAGTTTCTTGTCCTTAGTTCAGAAAGCACTGCCACTTCTGGATGCCACAACCCAGTAATATTAAACTCACACATATCTACTTTTCTAAGCTCCTATGACCCAGAACCTATACAGCTGAGAATTATATTACAAGCTGTTAACCTGTTTTGGACCATGGTTAGCATTCTCACAAAACAGAAGATTTGTGAGCTTAAACACACCAGTACGAGCTATGAAGCTTGCGAGGTTTAAAAGAAAGAAGTGAAACAAAAACAAACTACAAAAAAAAATTCTTTTTAAAATTATCATTTGAAGCACATTAAATATACAACTTTCTCTTGAGACTACTTGGATTATTTTCCAGATAGCAAACCTGGGCTCTTTAAGACTGCAAAATTAAAATAGATCACCCACAGAGCATAGCCAAAGCAAGAAAAATGAGAATTTGGGACTCGATGAAATGAAAGTTGATTCAACACAGGAAATTGAATTGGTCAGATGTGTTGAAAATGATGGCAACCAGAAACTACATTATGAAGCACTGTATAAAACAGACCCTTCCTTTCCAAGCCATCTGCAGCTGTGTGGATTTGCAGCAGCAAGCCAGGTCTTACAAGAGAACACTCCAACAGCAATGTTCATCTGCAAAGTCAAATTGCAAAGACATCACAGGTGGTACACATCAAACACTGGCCAAGACAAAGGGCAGAAGCATTTTGATCCCATGTTTATGGCCAGAGTCTGTTTTGCTATAGCAAGTCAGTTATGGCATCATTTCCTTCTTCAGCAGAAATTTCAGTCACTTTGGGCCATTCCTCCTGGCTGCATCACCACTCCACTCAGTGCAATTGCGGCACAGTCAGGATGCACCGTGCCTGCAGCAAGGAGGGCAGCCAGGAGCCTTCTCCTCCTATTTCCCTGTGCAGGAGCCAGGGCTGGAGTGCCCCGAGCAGAGCTCTGCAATTCCCCCAGCAGGACATTACTGCCTGAAACCAAGAAGCCATGCTGTGTCCCATCCAGTGGCAATGCAGGTTACCAGTTGGCACCCCAAGCCTGCATAGTGTGAAGCTTCCCTTGGGAGGCAGCAGCTGGAAAGAATAACCATAAACTTAGCAAAAGAAATACGATCCCTGGAAAAGAGTGGTGATTTGAATCCTGGTACGCTCCAGAAAACCAAGCTGCATTTTGAACTCATCTGGATATAGGTTAAAGTTTCTATGGCCTGCAGCCATTGGTAGATTTAAAGGTAGTGCGAATGAAAGGAAAGCCTGTGAGATATAAAACACGTCAGTCTGAAAACACATTTTAAAGGAGGCAACAGACAATTTTGTCAGTAAGCCTAGCATTTTCTGAAGGACTATATATATATTTCGTTCCAACAGATGATGTATGTTAAAAGGAGATATTGATGTAGTTAAAGCAAATTTAATTAAAGTAACTCTGTACATATGAGGCACGTAGTAGAAGTCCTCCCTTCTCCATCATCCCCTTACAATAATGTTTATACCACAAGCGCACCTTTTGGCAGCTGAGTACACTGATATGTTCTGCAAGGCTATACATCATCGCCTGAACTCAGAGAATGGTAGTGTGGCTTTAACACACTAATTTGTATCTGATAAAATATTATCAAAAAATAAGCACATTTTCATGAAGACTTACTGTAAAGCAACAGTGTCCTTTGCTCTTATGAGCAGTGGCGAGGTCATCCTTTCCTGCAGGGCTCTCTCCCCTGCCCACGTCAGCCCAGTTGTTAAACAAGGGTCAGGAAACATCAGTGTCCTTTTGAAGATGACTTTTAGAGTTCATCTGGTATTGTATAGCTGGAACTGAACTTGACCACATCCAAACCTATGGGGCAGATTCACTCTTCTCCGTACGCATTTGCCTTGTGACCACTTTCATTCTACTCTTTCCATTTGAGAATCGCAGAGCAGAGCAGGGCAGAACTGCCGCAGGCTGTGCCATAGCAGCAGCACTGCTCACCTACCACAGCCTCTGGCTGGCAAGAGGACTGTGCAACACAAACTCACCAACAGCCCCATCAGAACTGACACCATTTACCTCTCTCCACGCAATTGTATCACTTAGTGCAAGCCCTAATACACTGAACATGTAGCTTTAAATGATATACGTTGCAACTCTGAAATGAAAGCTTCCTCTATACCCTATGAATCCACATGCATCCATTTGCTGTTCAGTCACCATGTCCAAGACGGACGGCTGCGCTCGCTCAGTTGCAAAGATGAATGTCTCCTGCCAGCACACAACCGCTCTGCACAAGGAGACAGCAAAACCCAGCTGCCTGTACCTGTAAGCATCGTATCTTCTTTGTGTTAACTCAAACATTCTATTGCATGGTTTCATTGTGCCGACAGCTCAAGGCCAGAGCATCCTCAAATGCATAGCACCGCTCAGCAGCCATGCCTTGGCTGTTAACCCCAAGCTCGAATTCTGCCTCTGTCCTGCCTCCACACAACAGCTCCAGTGCTGCTGAGCCACCTCTGCTGAAATTCATCCTCACCTCTGAAACGCTTTTGCATGTTTTTCAAAGAAATTATTATTTTAATTTCTCCTGTCAACCAGAAAAAAATGCACTGCAGGCAGCAGTACTATTCCTTTTCCTCTGCTTGTGGTAAAGAGCCAGTTCAGAAACTGGAACAGTTTCTGTGCAGTGGCACCTGTGCCGAGCCCCTCCAGCAGCATGTCCTGCACAAGCCAAGGGCTATCGCAACCTGCAGGACGTGATAAAAGTTCTAAAAAGGACGGGAGGAAAGTACGACTTTTGGCGAGTCTGGAGGAAATCTCTTTTTGGTTTTCACAAAGTACAGGGTTTGACTTTGGCCGATTTAAACTACAACTCATCTGATAAAACAAGATTTCAGAACAGGCCTAACTAAAAAGCCACGTTCTATTAATTCGCAGCTCAGGATACACAAATCCCTAACACCACAGACAATTCCCGGGCCTTTATCACAGCGCGAGGAATTCCCGGGCGTTAAGGAGCAGCAGCGCGCGGCCTCCCCGCGCCTCACAGAGGCCGCGCGGCACAGCGCTCCCCGCCGGCACCACACCGCGATGGCGCGGCCGAGCCCGGCCCACGCGGAGCGCCTGGCTCCCGCCGCTTCCGTCCGGGCCCGACCGCGGAGCGCGGAGCCGGGGCCGAGGCGCAGGGCCTTGAACAGCACTTGGCACAAACACGCACACTCTGCTTTGTATCCAAATCTTTATTAGAACAATCCCCAAGAGCTGTAAAACAGTGGGCAACAACAAAATTAAATATTAAACGCTTTAGTTACCAAAGGTACTTAAACAATACGTTCCTATTTCTGCATAGCAGAAGCAAACAGGTTTTAGAGCTCAAACTGCCATGTGCTCATGTTAATTTGGTTTTGGCACGATAATAATATACCTTCAACAATCACATTAACTATTGAAACAGACAATTTCCATTTCTTAAACCTCAGAGAGCCTTTCTGCGATTTTACACCTCGTTATGTGGGACAAACGCCCGCAGGCTTTCTGTAATATAACGTAACAGACAATTGTAATATTAGTACTATTAGTATTAATTAAACATGAAGAAACAGTTTTATTTCTAATTTGATTACAGCGCAGTACAAATTACTTATTACCTCAAAAATCATCACCTGTATCAAAAGATAAAAAATTTAGAATAATTTATAAAACACTTCCAGAATAGCAAACTATCAGTCTTAAAATGGAGAATGAACTTTATGCTCGTGAGCAACAAACATACACATTGCAGTAGAACCATATTCATTTCCTAGCTGTTTTTATTTTAAGTAGCAGTGGCCCAGTTCTCCCTGCAGTCATACAGGTACAATGCATGCGGACACCGTAACGGAAAGCAGAACTGGCCACACTTGGAAGTCCACTCTCCCATAAATCAAAGGTATAAAAAAAAGTCTACTACTAAAAATTGAACGCTCTTACATCATTTTTATTTAAATATTTGCAACACCACAATTGTCACGCGTTCTCTCCTGGGCCAAACAGCATCCTTTCATGATCTGGCAACAGCAACAGGGAAATTGTGCATGTTGCATTATGCAATTTAAATACATCTGACATTTTTTTCTACAATTAAACCTTGTACCAGTTAATTTTGAATAAAGAGAGCATTGTTTTTCCTAGCTAGCCTTTTCTGCTGTGTCATTGATGTGATGCGAATAAACTTCAAGATACAAGTCAGGTAAAACAACAGCCAGGTAAGGCACTTTGTCAGAGGACGCAGGTGTCCAGGCTGAGCAACCAGCGATTGGTGGAAGGGACGTTCCACATTACAGAAGACAGCCTTCTCCTACAGTCACTTCTATGACAACCCAGCTTAGAACACTTACTGACATCTCCCAGGACAAGCGTGACGTTGTGCCTGCCAGCTCATCTTACCAGCCTACTGCAGAATGTGCAATAGCAAAATACTTCATATGTTCAAATATGAATGTTTAAGGACTACTCAGCATCCTTACAGCACTCAATTCACAATTACCAACTGCTGAATACTACTTGGAAAAAAATCTCAGTAAGGAAAATAATCTCATTTCACTCTTCTTTTTCTTTCTTTCTTTTTTTTTTTTGGGTGGGTGGGGAGGAGGTTGCTTCCTCATTTGTTTTCTTTACAAAATTTGAAGGCTTGACATTAAAACTTTGGTATAAGACATGCAAATAAAAGCCATCCGTTAATATATCAAAGGGAGACACACTGAATTAAACCAGAGCTAAAGCAAGCATCATTGCACAGATACGATACTGGTTATTTTTTAGTATCGCTTAGTTTCTACATTCTGCTTGTTCAAGATCTTCCACGGAAGCCTTATGCACATAAAAGGGCCTTTCTTCAGAGCCATCTTTTCTCTCCAGCTCTTCCACTAGCCAGAGAAATGTACAGCCCGGGGCTGGGCAGGACCGCAGAAATCCCACCAGCACCTGCTGAGCCCCTCACACACAACAGCACCATGACAAGCTCCTGGGCTTCCAGTTCCTACCAGTCCGTCCCATACTGATGAAGCAGAGCAACCTGTGGGCTGGTGCTACGCAGGGCTGCCCCGTGCTCCATGGAAATAGTGGAAATTTTATCACCGACTCCTCTTGGCTTCGGATCAAAGAAAATGTAACATTTTACTGTGTTACACTGAACCGCACATTCCACTCTAAAGCAAAGAATGGCACTTTAAATGTTATACTAAACCAAGCAACAAGGTAGATGTCCAAATCCACAGATGTTGCCACTAGTCCCTGTGGTATAAATCTTCGGACGCTGGTCCACAGGACTAGTCAGGGACCATTATCATAAGCCTTAAAACTTTAAAGTGAATTTTTTCCAAGTAAATACTTGCAATAATGTCTACTTATTTCATTAATAGTAGTTTTTTTAAGCCAATTTTACTATTAAATGCTTATTAATTTATTCACTTCACTGATCACAAAATTCATATGGTATTGCTTTGTCTTTTCACAGTTCTCTTAGTTATATTGTAAAGAAAATGGCTTTTAAATTTTCTTCTCAGAAATGATGATCACTTACATTCTAAATAATTTATTTTCACAAAATAGTGAGTGGAGTGATTTATACACATTTTTATATATTTACTGTATATAAATAATAATGCAATTTAAAACTTTCACTTTTAGAAATTCCTTTAGTAAATGCATAGGTTTGTTACAAAAGTCCTCTAATCAAATAACTGTATACTACTCTGTTACATTTTGTTCCTAATAAACTCTATGGTTACATTCATATGATAAAAAAAGCACACTGTATTCAGAAATAAGCTTTTTCAGTTGAGATCCCAGAAAGATGCTGGGGTCCAGTAGCGAAATATAGATTACTTAATGCAGTTTCTTTAGCTGCAAACTAATTTACATGGTAGTTAAAAGATGATAATAACCAGAGCACGGACCGTAACCACAGACAAGTGAGTTTTCTAGTAACGGTGACATATGCGTACAATATTAGTGGCTTAATTCTCAGATGACATCAGAGTAATAGGGGGTTTCAATATTCATTGCCACACATGATGAGAAAGGAAAGATGATGAAGACAAAAACCATAAGTCAGTTTTCAGAAGCTATGTTTCTCAGCCCTTTCTGTAAGTCAAGTTTATAATATCTCAAGTGAGGTTCTCAAAAACTGAAGGTGCCCACAGTCACTAGTTCAGCTGGAGACAGTACGCCATTATTTTAAATTATTTAAGTCCAAAACTGAACCACTCGTTTATGCTTCGGGGGAAGAGCTATGGTGCCTGCTGGATCAGAGAACTCATAGAAGCATCCTGCCACTTGTACCTCTATCCACAGGACTTCACGATCCTGTCACGCCCAAGACTTAAAGCAGATGGGTGGTAACACTCGTGTGTTAACTTAACCCCAGATCTATTGCACAAAAGACAGTCACAGAAAGACATTGCTGTGATTCAAACGATCACAAGCCGAAGCCATAAGTCAGGAGCAAAAATCACTTTGGAATACGTATTGTCAGTAAATTTTCCCCAGAAATTAGAATTCAGATCATTCGGAAAAGAATTTGCCTCTTTGTGATAGCAAGAGGCTCTTTGCAGCTAGAAAAGTATTTCCAGCAGCTGAACTCTTGCCATGGATTTAGAAGAGCTATGTCACATGCCAGCTCTGGAGAGCGGGTAAGGGAATACCCCTATTTAGTACTGTGGAATCCATGGAAACCAGGGGCATGCCTCAGTGTAGCTGGGTCCTTGGGCAGTTACGAGACTAATGCATTAAAACCTTTTTAGTTCAGCTCATGGCAGTAACAAACTTGGAATGTACTCTGTAGCTAGAGTATGAGATATTTTCTATGAGCAGAGCTTTAACTGACCCCAGTTCCACTAAAGGGAGGCTCATAAACCTGAACAGAATGTTAATATACTTTTTATCAATATATATGTTTTTTTCTAAGACCCAATAATCTTAATAATCAAAGAGGACACCAAATCTTCTGGAGCTTCTTTCAGTAGTTAATTAATGCTCCATCATGAGGAGACTGGAGTTCAATGTCTTATCTTTGTATCTTACTGCATAAGCCTCTGAGAGACCAGAGAACAGTAGACAGAACACTCCTGGGCTCTCAGAACCCACACGGCCATTGTGGTACCCACGCAGAGGCCTTTCTGAACTAAGCAGGCACAATGGAGATCTTTGTGTACATATACAGCCAAGATTTTCTTCCAAGGAAAACAAAATACTGCATTTTCTTTTCCTTTCAGCACAGCTCCACTTCCTCATAATGCAGAACACAGAGACTCATTAAAGACAGGACATTAACACAAGCATCTGCCTTTTACGCATCAGCCAGAAAGTGATATATATTTGCCACCTTGGACCAGACAAAACTTCGTTTGCGCGAACCACAAATCACTTTTTTAAGCACCATAGGATCCTGTCTCAATTATATCGTCTTTTAAGCACAACTCAAAGAAAACTTCACTTTAAGCAGTACCAACAGAAGACAGAGCAGTCTTTTCTGATTGCCTTCCTCAGGACTACAGGGTACCATCATTTCTTCGAACACACAGTTGCCAACGTGATTAAAATGTTATTACATTTTCAGTGTAGGGAATCATTAATGCATGTATAATCACAGTTTAAATAGCTGACAACCAGCATGTACAAAAAATACAATCATAGCACCATATTTACAAATTTAGTAGCATCTCTGGTTAACTAGAGACTCCCAAACTATCTTTTTATGGCTAATTAGGTTACACGTAGTGCTTTCAAAAAATTGCCTGAATATCTTTTACAAATATACATTTATAAAAAGAAATGTTATCAAAACTGCTGTCATCTAAGGCAGCAACTTGTATTACAAAAGTTATTAAAACATTATTATAGACTTACAAAAGCTTCAAATTTACATTTTTCTTTCCATAGGCACTCTATAGACTAAAATGTGGCCTTGTTTCACAGCTGTTAGCTTAAGCTTTTAAACTAGTAAAACATTATCAATGTTGCTGATTTTTTAAAAGATTTAAGCAAAAGGAAATAAGAATCACCCATTAACCAGAAGCATCATTTACAGTATTTACTTGTGCCTAATTTATACACGTTTTGCTTAAAAGTGACACTGTTTTGATGTTGAGGTTTATTGCATGTTATCCTACTGCCTTCTTAGGGCTTAGCTCCTTCTTCCCTAGAATTCGATGAAGGCTAGCTGACATGAAGTAGGGTTTTGCTGTAGATCCATCATTTCTTTCCAGGTCTTCACCTGAATTTGCACAGCAAAGTAGCAAACAGCAGTACACAAACACACACATGAGAGAAAGAAAGAGAGAGAGAGAGAGAGAGATGAAGAAGGGAGAGAACAAAAGAATCAATGTTTTAAAAACTCTCACTGGAACGTAGCAGAATTGTTAAATTGCTGAAGGATACCATCAAACTTCTTTTTTTCAAAGTCAGACATTGTTTTACATAAAGCAGAGGCACACATCTAACTATTCCGAAATGACAGTGATATATCCTTTCTTTCTCCATCTCATAGGTTCGGCACTGCCAGGGAGCTTTCAGGAGCTCACGCCTCCACACTGGTGGCCGCTTTTTTTTCTAAAGCAGCCTGACATTCTGACCCAGAGGTAACTTTGGGTTTAAGCACTTCTTTCAACCGGCCTTTTTATTGCTGCTTGTGCTGTAAGTGCACAATATCCCACAGTATTTCCTGCTGTCCAACGCCAAATAGAAGCATGGGAAGTAAAACAGAACGTGGATTTAAAATAATGAGATAGGTTCATTCCTTTTTTTGCTACAGAAGGATGCGCATACATCACTGGTCTGGGTTCAGACCAGAGTTAACGCCTTGCACAGACAGGTGAACAATTTCACAGTGAAAGGCAATTAGGAGAGAGCGTGCGGTGGAGCAGGGTTACTGCAACTGCAGCCTTGCAAAGGCAGGCAGCTGTTTCTGCAAAGCCAAAAAGAAAGCACTAGCTGTATGGAATGGCCAAAGATGTCAGAGAAAGCAAATCATTATGTATTTCCATGACAGTATACACCATGCACATAAATTAACTATAGGTGTCTGGAGTAAATTAAAATGAAAACCTGTTAGTTTTCATTTTAACTTATTTCTTGGACAATTATTAGTAGTGTTAGAAGGATATCTACTTGTGCCCTTAAAATTGACAAAGTGTCTTTGGACATATTAAATGTGTCCATAAGCTCTTTTTAAAACACCCTATTGCTTTCCATTAGCCTGGTAGTATCTCACACATAAAACAGATTTTTCATTTGTACAGCGATAATCAGCAATACTGGAACTTCATGAGAAAAGAAGGGAACTCCGAGTATATTTTGTCAATCACATATTTTGGAAGTGGACTTAGTTTTCCTGAGAATTTTGCAAAGTTACTGCTTAAAAGTAGGTTGCTCCAAAAGTAATGCCTCCTATTTGTTTCCACAGAAGCTACAGCAGATACAAACAGCACAGTAACAAAGTAAATTCTCAGCTACAAAACACTGTTTTTCAACAGTCACCACCATGAGCTGTGCATTTTTGCCAGTGATGAACAACAGCCTGCATGCTGTGCTCAAATATCTGCACCAGCGGAGGCGACCCAGTAGCTATTGCCACTCCTGAACCCACTGCCTCACTGTGCTCAACATCCACTGTTTGGTCTCCATCAGCATTCAGCGAGCAATATCAATATTATCAATATCTTATTGTCTTTCTAATATTAGAAAATAAAGACTTGAAAAATAAGATTACAGTACAAAGTAAACTCAGAATCCAGTCTTGTTCTCTATAACAAAGAGTACAGAAAAACGCAGCATGGATTTTGAAAAATATCCCAAATTCTGTCGGTACTGGCCTCGAACTACCGTGCTGAATTTGACTTCAGAGAACTGGAACCTGAGCACAGCCACTCCTTAAGTTTTACTTTAATTCTCAGAGAAACTCATTATGCTTTTAACTGCTGCACTGGGTGACTGTATTGGATTTACATGGCAAGGTTTTGGTGGCCTCTGTGAGGAGAGCCCAGCAGCTGCCCCATGGCAGAGCCAGCTCCATACAGCTCTGAAAGGGATGCACTTCTGGCCAGAGCTGAGGAGGGGGAGGAGGAAGGTGTTTTCACTGCTCCAGTCTGTTATAAATAGGCAGTAAATTACATTAACCTCCCTAATGCTGAGTGCATTTTGCACATGACAATACTTGGTGAGTGATCTCCCTGTCCTTATCTCAACCTACTAGTTTTTCCTCATATTTTCTCCTCGTCCTCTTGAGGACGACAGAGAGTTGCATGGAGTGCTTAGCTACCAGTGTTAAACCCACAGGAGTAACTGACTAATTTGGGTCTGATTGCTCCAGAGAACATGCAGCCATTGGTGCAAATATATGGAAGACAAGTTAAGACTGAGGCTCAGGCCTCAGTATAGCACCCGAACACAGTCTTCTGCATCATCATTGCAACACCCAAGTAGAATTGTCCATATGCTGCACAGATGGCAGACAAGCTTCCAGATTTCTCACTTGCTGTCCAATTAATGTACCTTCCTCACTGAGTGAAAAGAAACAGCACGATTACTTGCTTCCTTCAATGGGGACACTTACGATCTTCCCCAGAAATAAGAGGTGAAGTACAGCTGCTCTACAGAATGCCATTCTTTCCATTATATAGCAGTAAAGCTGCATATGAAGACGCCAAAAAACGTTTCTGACTGACTTTGTTCCTGTAATTGTTTGGCACCCCAGTATCTCCAGAATCTCTCCTAACTTTAGTTCCTAGAGAAGTAGTGTTAAGAAGGCGAGTGTTAAATACGGTCATGATTCAGAGGAAAGAAATAGTTTACACTATTGTAAAAGAATTGCACCACCACCTTTATCCTGCTGTAGTGATCCACTGTGTATGTGATAGACCAAGACTATATCTACTTCAGTATTGCCTTATTATTTAAAAATTTGCCAGCTTTCACCGGGACCTACCAAGATGACTTCATCATAGAAAACAGTATGTTTATTTCTTTAACTCAGTCAGCCCAGCAAATTGAATGTGTTCTGTAATAAGTACATACTCTTCTTATAACCATATCCTAATTTGATTTCAAATGATTCATTTTGTGAAAAATTAAAAAGATAGAAAAACTGAACAGGAGCTCCTTTGAGTATACTACAGACTGTTTCCCACTGGGGAGTCCAAAGAATAGACACTTTTCCAAATCATATTCTACACAAATTTGAAGGTAATTCAGCACAATACTTCAGTTGTTTTTTTTTTAAAAAAGACTACCTATATACAAAAAATAGCTTAGTTGTTAATAGGAAGATTGAAGTATTGTTGAAGAGGTCTCTTTGCAAAGCACTCAGAAGCAAACTGTTAGTAACAGTTAAAGAACATCTGAAAAAGAAGAGCCAGATATCCACATGAGCTGCAACTCCCTTCTGTTACTGTAAGACTGACACACTTCTGCACTGAAGCATGCATCAAAGAGTGAGTCTGAAAAGCAAAAGTAACTCTTTTCCTCACTCAATCTCCTAGCATGTCATCAGAATTCTGTAAGGAACAGACAATGTGGTTTTGCACTCCTCCCGTGACTTGCAGGTATTAATGAAAGAAAACTCAGTACTTACAAAAGCAGAGGAAAAGTGTATCAACACACATTGCATAGACACTGAAGAACCCGTGTGCCACTAGGTAGGAGCCAATAATGACAGTCTACAAAAGACAAACCACAACGAAACCCCAGATGTTAGTTTGATGCCAATGTGGCAATGTTAACACAAGTCATGCCTAGTCTGCTAAGCAAATTTTGGAGGATTTAATTGCATCTCCTTAATTCTATCAGATGCTACTGATGCTGTGGAAAGGGATTACACATTCAAGACACTGCATGCAGTAGCCACCAGTTTTTCAGCTGTCAAACTGGAGCCATTTCAATCTCCATGGAGAATATATGTCAAGAACATTCTGAACTCCTTTGAGACAGTATTCTACAGAATCACTCATCCTGCAGCTGTTCCAGAGTCTACATGGGCTACAGAAGCAAGAAGAGATACATTGTGGCTTCTAATGGGAAAAAGTCTGCAATGACATTGGTGCTTCACCATCAGCATTTGCTGTTTGGAAAGTCTGAGCAAAGACGATCTATAATCTATTTTTTTGGAAGGTGCAGAGTTACTGCAACATGACATCTGTCTGAGGGACCCAGAGGAGCAGAATGTAACAGATCACTCCTCACTGAAGAGCGTGACAGGAGCTGTTACCAGAACACGCCCTGACTAATCTGAGCACCTCAAACCGCCTTCCATGTTCAGGGGATTAGATGGTTGCCTTACCAACAATGGTACCCAGTAGTAATTTAGTGCTGGTGCTTCCTGGGCAAAGACTGGTATTCTCTGTGTGAAGAAGAAGAACGCAAGAACACCTGCAAGAAGCACAAAAGATGAGCAATTCCTGGGGTAACTGATTTCTTAACACTTTAAGAAGGGATGTGACAGAAACAACATACAGTAGCTCCAAGGTTGGTTTATAGAAGAGTTTGTGAAAAATAAATTTCTCCATACTAATTATCTCCTGGATCTGTATTCTGAACAGAAGAGAGACATAAATGAATTGATTACCATAAAGATATTCAGAGGTCCAGGAAGACTTTAAACAGCTGTTTTATTTCATCACTTTAGTGGATTTAATTTCAAAATGAAGAAATAATGATGAAAAAGACAATAACATGGGATAATAACAAAGGTGAGTGAGTGGATTTTTTCTAAAATAAAAGCAGTCAGCAAAATCCTGCTTTAGATTTTATAGCTTGAAGAAATTCTTAACTATTTCATATTAAAAAAATGGCATTGCTAATGAAGTACACAGTAATAGATTTAGAACAAAACACTGCATTTAAAGCAGAAGTAGTCAAAATAAATTATTCTTGGAGAAAAAGAGGGCATGAATGAGTCTGTGTTTCATGGCTTAATTTTCAGAAAAGGTTTCAAATCATTTTTGCGCCTCAGCTTGCAAGGCCTTCCACAGTAACAACAGAAAAATTTAGATCTGGTCTTGGTACTAGTTTTCAATTTCTACTAAAAATATTGTTCACAAGTTACCTTTTGAACTATACAGAATACAAATATGCTTATTCGTAAAACAACGTTTTGAAACTGCTGTCACAACTTAGACAAGCTGTAAGGGAATACTACCAGCCTGAATTTCTGAAAGTACTTCATTTTCTTAAAAAAAAATCAATTCAAACCATGAAATAACAAAAAAAAATTTTTATATTAACTGATAGCAAAGAAAAAACTATATGGATATTAGAAACATCTTATTTCTTTTACTTTGGTTGGAGATTCTTTTGAATGGGATTGAATATGGCAAAACTTCAGGCCCATCTCCCACAGACCTGCACCACTTCCTCTCATGTGTGTGCTGTGTGCTCCCAGGTGAATGTCATGAGCACGTCTGCTCAGTTCTCATGGAGAGAGAACAGATTATGGCTGATTTACCGGATAGGAATTTGATTTGATCCAGCTATAATGCTTTGGCTGCAGAAGTCCTTCTGCTAGCAAGACCTGCCAGCCTAATAAAAGCAATTACAGAAAAGATGCTGTCACAACCATGTAGGGAATAAAAAGTGGGAAAAAATAATAAAAAAAGTTCAATAGACCAAGGAGAACCTCTTAACCTTTAACTAAGCATATACGAACATGGGAGGTATACTTGTAGGTAACAGTAAATAGGAATTTGGAAAAAATTGATTATCTTACCTACACCACCAGCTACCAGAATTTTCCCCAGGAACAAAAGAAAGTCTGTAACTTTGTCCAGAACTGCAACTCTGTTCAGCAAAGGACAAATGATACATAGTTATCACAAACCATACACTTGTATTCTTTTTCATTACATCTATGGATAACTGACAAAATGTGACCAAGAAGCTGTCTCCTGCTGGTTTCACAGACTGACAATGTAACAACGTAGAAAAGCAAAACTGAGATGAATCTCATTAGAGCTTAATCCAGAGAGGCAACAAACAAACCCAACCCTGAGCATCTTGCTGAATTAGGTCTTAATGAATTAGGCCTAATAAATTAGGCCTGGAAACTGCTTACTGCTCTTGTTGGTTAAAAAAAACAAAGGTGTCAAAATATCCTTATTTTAACCTTTCAATTAGGGTTACAGATGAGCTAGCCCAAGAGGCAAAATAAACGCCGTAACAAAAAGCAATTTTTATGTAGATTGTTGGTAGGTCCTCTTTTCGCTTGGTCCCATCAGGCCACATTTCATGACTCCATAACATGCCAAATCTACATAACTATTTTAAGATATCATGGTACAACACTGAACGTAGGAGGCCTCAAAGTAGCGGGACAGTCACAGATGAATGAAGGCAGACAGAAAAACTGACAGTAAATCTGCAGACTTCGCTGAAAGCAACATCTAGGACCTTCTGCTCAAAATCCTGCCAGACTGTCTCATCAGAAACTGCAGGTAAACAACGGCATGGAAAACAAGCTTTGCATCATCAGCCTCATGACAGCACTGACAGCTGTGCATATGGTAATATACAGTATTGACTGCCATGATGGACAAGCATTAACAAATATTAAAGAGAATAAATTATTAGCCTATGAGAGGTCAGGAATTGAAGCAAAATGCACAAAATAAACAAATCTGTTTAAAACAATAAAATTACATGCCCGTATTTTAGCTATTGCCCTTATTAAGAACAGAAATACAAAGCACGGTGAGGTGGTGGTTCTGAGAGGAAATAAAGGCACCTTCTTTTTCCCACTGCACAGGCACTACCTGATATAGACACAGCACCACTGTTCTGATATTAATACAGGGTAACAGAGCGGATGGATTCTATTCTCCCATCTCCAGTCCTTTCCTCCTCTTTCTTAAGCAGTTTCCATTTTGCTCTCTTTCAGCATCCTCTTCAATTCTTCTCTTCCTCCCAGTCCTCCATTAAATAATACAAACTTCTTAAGAAGTTTTACTGTGCTTGGACTGTCTGCTTACAGCCTGAATGACCAACTCTATCCTGGGTTGCAACAAAAGAAGAGTGGCCAGCAAATGAGGGAGGTCACTGTCCCCTTCTACTCGACCCTCATGTGCTTCCATATGGAGCCCTGTGTCCAGGCCTGAGCCCTCCAGAACAAAAAAGATGTGAAGCTGTTTGAGCAAGTCCAGAGCAGGGCCACAAGGGTGCTCAGAGGGCTGGAGCACCTCTCCCCTGCAGTCAGGCTGAGGGAGCTGGGCATGTTCAGCCTGGAGAAGAGAAGGCTCTGGGGAGATCTCATTGTGGCCTTCCAGCACTTAAAAAAGGCTTATGATCAGGAGGGAGACTGACGTTTTGCACAGTCTGATAGTGATTGGGCATGGGGAAATGGCTTTTATCTAAAAGAACAGAGATTTAAGTTAGATGTTAGGGGGAATTTTTTCACTTAAAGTAGTAAGATGCTGGAATAGGCTGCCCAGAAAAGTTGTGGATGCCCCAGCCCTGGAGGTGTTCAAAGCCAGCTTGGATGGTGCCCTGGGGAACCTTAACCAAGGGGAGGCAACGAGCCCACCACAGGATGGTACGCACTGGATGGGCTTTACAGTCCCTCCCAGCCTTAGCCATTCTATGATTCTATGATTATCAACATCCAATTGCTTTTTATCCACAGATCTTCTCACAGGGCTTCCACTGGTTACTTAGAGGCAGTTTTACAATCTAGTACGTGCTTAGGATTTTAAAAGAGCAACCTAAACAAAACAGTTAAGTTAGATCAACTTTGTATAGGTTACTACGCCAGACAGCTCGCTTTTACAAACAATTAGAAGTGATGGCCATGCCTACAGACAGAACCATCAACAGTTGGAGCAGAGGTGGCAGAGGAAGGACACGTGTCTTCAGAGTGCAACAGCAGCAAATCCTGACATTTCCAAGGACTGGGAGATGGCCCCTTACCTCACCACATTTCTCATGAGCAGAAAGAATGCCTCCTTCGCCGAGGTGCAGAAGTTTTTACCATATATGGCAATCTGCAAAATAACAGTGCTGTTAAGTATTTTAAATGATTAGGATACCTCCTTGTACTTAAGAATCACACTGCATGTAATGCACAGCTCCCTCTAGTGTACGGCGTGGGAATGCTCACACGAACGTGAAGCACTTCTCCCAATCACCTGTTACCTCTCAGTGCTTCCCAGACTGTGACATAGCATCACTCATCTTTCTCCTCCAAATCACCTGATTGTGAGCATGCTACCCTCTATGAATCTGTTGCCTGAAAGGTCACAATTTCGTTTTCCAAACAGAGAAAAAAATGCTACTTGCTGAGGGATTCTTCTCTCTTTGCTAGCTACCCACATGAGATTTATAGCCAGTAGAAAAGGAACGGGTGCTTGAAGAGCAGAAGGGAGTTGAGCTGTTTAGGTATTGACTTGGACCTGACTCCGTCTTAAGAAGAAATCAGCAATATCAGTATTAAAGTCAGTGGATTTACATCAGCATGAAGTATGGCTACTGAAGTTATAGAGGAACAAAACCATTTCATCTTTCTGGAGCGACATCTACAAAGCTGGTAGTGTCTAGAAAGCTCTTCTGGCGTGCAGTTTACCAGCTGTAAACAAGATGTTCAAAAACAATACTATAACGTGGGTCAAAATGGACCTATTACTACCACTTACTTTGAGATAATGCCTGTGACTAACATTCAATCACTTAAATTATTTCAAGTCAGAACATCCTCAGGTGAAACATGCACCTATTTAGTTAGGTGACAATCTGGAATTTCTCTTCCAGAAGGTAAAATAACAAGATTTATTTCCAGTAACATCACTGCTGCTGCTAATAGAATTTGTGTTTTTGCCTTCCTAGAGGAAATACAAATACCACACCTTCCGACTTCCTTATTCAAACACTGCCTCCAAACAGAAGCATTGCATCAACACGCAATAAAAAACAAGTTAGCATTCCTGTTGAAGTCAGGACTCCAGCTGCTGAATCAGAGGAGGAACTGAACCAGCACTGCCACCCCCTTCCACTTCCTTTGTGGGGTAGGGAAAATGGACAAGGACAGGCAAGAAAAGGCAAGAGTTTAGAAGAAGGAAAAAAAAATCTTACTTTTCCATCGTAGCACCACATGCATTTCCTGAAAACTCCCATAAATCACTTTATTTATTCAGCAGATTCTAGTACTGCTGGCTGTTTACCAACTAGTAGTTGCTAGGGTATTTTAGTGTCCCAGACAGGGGAGACCACATGCAAAGACAGCACATACCATGATGTAGGCATTTCTGTTTATAAATTTTAAGAATTTTTCCAAACACCAGAAACAGCATTTGAGGCAGCAGAGTAGAAATCTAGTGAAGGAGTTCTGTGTACCTGAAAAAAGGAGAAAGTACATCATAGACAAAACTTAGGAACAGCTTCCAGAACACAGAAACATATTGAGAAAAAAAATCTCAAACTGTAGCAAAAGCAGAAACATTATTTCTTTTCTCCCAGGTACAGACTCTACTTCCTAACCAAATTTAACTCAATGGCTTTCAGTTAGATGAGATTCATGTCCCACGTGAACTCTGCATTGAAGATCCAATTTACTCAATTTCAGTAAATCATCATAAATTCACTGGCTGTCAAACAGAACTGCAATACGTAGTACTAATGCGGAATTCATCTCTTTCCATTGCTGAAAAATCATCTGGGGAAAGGAAGGAAATAATTTATCAAAGGAGTTTTTAAATAACCTAGTGCCAATTCATAAATCCCACCTTTCAGTTTGTGATCCAAGTACTCCAGTATTACTCTGATCAGCTGGACAATTGCAAGAATTAAGGCTCCAAATGCCAGTGAACCAGTATGGTATCTAAAACAAAAGAAATGCTGTTTAATGATTGTATTCATGATAGTTAGCACCGTCAAAACTTTAACTTAATCACAGTGGCACAGAATACACATTCTCTATCAGCACAAGCTGTCACTTAAATTGATAAGCACAAAGCTTGTGCCAAGCTGTAATGGAGTACTCTGGAGTACTGTGTCCAGGCCTGGGGCTCCCAGTGCAAGAAAGAGGTAGAGCTGTTGGAACGGGTCCAGAGAAGGCCACAGGGATGCTCAGAGGGCTGGCGCACCTTTCCTATGGAGACAGGCTGAGAGCTGGGAGTGTTCAGCCTGGAGAAGAGAAGGCTCTGGGGAGACCTCATTGTGACCTTCCAGTGCTTAAAGGGAGCTTATAAACAGGAGGAAAAGCAACACAAGGAGACAGCGATAGGACAAGGGGGAACAGTTTTAAACTAAAAGAGGGGAGATTTAAATTAAATGTCAGGAGGAAATTTTTCACTGAGAGGGCAGTGAGGCCCTAGCACAGGCTGCCCAGAGAAGTGTGGGTGCCCCACCCCTGGAAGTGCTCGAGGCCAGGCTGGATGGAGCCCTGGGCAGCCTGAGCTGGTACCTGATTTAGTGGTTGGCAACCCTGCCAGCAGCAGGGGTCTAGATCTAGACGGTCTTTGAGGCCCCTTCCAACTCAAGCCATTCTATGATTCTACTATTCTTATCTCAGGTTGCCTAGAGTGCATAGCAGGACTTAGATCGCTATAATTCATTCACTATCAGCCTAGCCCTTTGAGCACTTTTGGAAAAGACATAACTGTTCCAGAATAAAGTCAGTCCTAGTCGGGGCAGAGTATCCATGGGAGATAATTATAGCAACCTAGCTATAAGCTGAATTGTCAATCAGTTATCTCATAAAGTCAAGAGAGGAAAGATTATTATGAGCACACTAATCTTATACCTGGGTTTTTAAAATGTGTGTATTCCTTAAATTCTATTAGTCAGCTAGGCACTTAATGAATCAGCGCATCCTCTAAGCTGACAGGAAGCACCACACTTAATGAGAAAAGCTAAGCCTCTAATGACAGTAGGTTAGGGCACAGGACAGAACACAGAGCAAAAATAGTGGGGTGCACATCCTGAATGATGCCCTGTCTTGCTCCACCCAGACCCGTAACAGGAGAAGGATTGTCCCACCAAAAGCTCACCTCCACAAGCACAGAGGCACAATGGCAGATGAGGAACCCAAGCGAGACACTCAGAGGAAAGGACAGCCATTCCCAAGAGAGCCATGAGTCCCTTGGCTCAGATATAAAACCCACCAAGGCGAGTCAACAAGAATTGACTTCCTTGAGAACCTTTCAGACTGGAGGATGTTAATAACTTGGGGTATTGGACACATTCTGGGTTGCAAGGGGAGAGAATCAGAGATTATGAGATGCTCAGAGGAGGAATTAAAGGTGGGTAAAGGGAGGAATCAAGCTGGAGGAGGAAAGAACATGGTTAAAAGTGAGGGATGAAGGGACAAAAAGGGCCAGATGCATATAAATAGCTACAGGTCAGTCAACTTCTCCAGCCATGCACTGTATATGATCAGCACAGTCTGACCGATCTTATTAAATCCCACCTCCAGCTATTTTCCTTAGTGAGGGACCTGCATGCCAGCAGCTCAACTCAGACCACAGCTCAGAGTGCCTGTGCGACAGTGGTGCCATTAATTGGAGCAAATGAGAGTACGCGAGTGTGACTGCCAGCAGATATTATGGCTGATCAGCCAGTGAGTAGCTTAGGTAGTTTGGGAGCCAAGTATGTGCATATTTCCCTAAAGCTGAAACTACAGGAGGAACTGGCTACCAGAGAGATCTGAGGGTTCTGGTCAACCGCTGGAGAGATTGTAGGATCTGTGGATTAGCTGAGACCTGTTTGTGCATTTGTCTCTAGGAGCAAGGCACCTGGAGAAGCTGGCTGCTGGAGGAACCAGGGGTTCTGAAAACTGCCAGAGACCATAATGTCTGGGGGTTACTGAGAGGTGTGTGCGTGTCTGTCTGTCTGTCAGTGAGGAAAGGAGTCTGTAGGAGCAACTAGAGCAGAGCAGCGAGCCTCAGTGATTCATACATCCAGCTGTCAGTAACTGGAGAGTTTGGGGATCTGAGCAGCAGCTACTGCATAGACAAGTGTCTAAGGCTACTGGTGGGATACGCACCTTGAACACATAAGTATATGTACAATTATATATACATGTAATCGAATAAAAGTCCACTAAGTGGGAATTACATATACCAACAGACCTTCAAATTGATCAGTAAGGGACTCTGAACAGAGGGGAACAGCCACCAGGGCTGGTTCATGCAAGTGCTCTGTGTGTGTGTAGGTCAATCTGCACATCCAGCTGTGCATGTACGTGTTGCACACATGTATTTGGGGGCGTGCATCTACTGGGAATAGCCGCCCAGCCTTGTAATGGACTGGACCTTGCAGCATCGAGCTGCAGCTGCCTTGCCCTACTGGGCTACTGGATACACTATTCCCCTAAAAATAATACACTTTCTGGCTAATCATTTTCAGTTTATATTTTCCATCTGGCTTCCCTAACTTTAAAAAGAGCACTTCTTGAATAAATTACAAGGCTCACATGAAGCTTCGCAGTCTTACCGTATTGCCCGTCCAAACGAAGAGAAGAGTGGCCACAGTGGAATATCAGCTGGTTTTCGAGAAGCCCAGTAGTAAGAGGCAAAGGCACCAGCAAGGGTACACTGACCCAGTGCAATTGCAAAGTTTACCAGCCAGAGAAAGACAAAGGCATTGGCTAACTGAAAGATGAAGATGTACTTGTGGTACAGGCTTTCTCCTCCATAAAAAGCAAATGTACACTGAGCACCCGGGCATAATTTCGTTACATTGGTTGTGTTAAATGTCTGTATAGAAAGAAAAAGAAACAACACAATGAATTCTGTGTAGAATATCTCTAGTTCAGTGACAATACATCATATAATTCTGCTTGATGTTTCCTTAACTTATCCAACACTGCACTCCAATAGCACGTAAGTTTTTTATGTATTTAAGGATTTATGTTAATGTCTTATGCAGGTGCTTGACTTTAAACTATGCAGTTAGCAAACAGGGCTGTTCATCACTTGCCTGAAACCAAAATTAATAGAATTTGAATTTCAGGAGTCGCCTTTTAAGATACACATACCACTTCAGTTTCATTAAGGAAGATGTACCCAGGTAAAAAACAATATACTACTTATTTGAAAACAAGAAATCCGCACCTTGGGTAAATCACCCATTTGAACTGAAACAAAGTGAAGACAGTGAAATAGAATCTTTGCAAATTCAAAAACAACTTTCCAAATACATCTGTGTTTATGTCCCTCTCTGTCTCACCCTGTAAAATAGAACCATTAATATCCACCTGCCTTACAGGACAGTTCAGAAGAGTGATTAGTTTATCATTATCTGTAAATTGCTTTGAACAAAGGAGTGTTATCTGAAGTATACTATTTGCAGATTTAACATGAAGAACAATTATTCTAAAATATGTATGTTTTCTACCAGCATTGCATTTAATAGCAATTAAGAAATGCAATTAGTATCATTCTTACTATAGGTAAACACTAGTTGCACTTACCTCCGGGTCACAAGTCAGGTTTGCATACTTGCACAGTGTTTGATTAGCCATTACTTTATACACAGGTTCTCCTGATGTAGCTAGAAAACTTAATGAAATGTTTTAAGGACAAATCACAGAACTGCAGGCTTTGAGCAACTTAAGACTCTGCAGTGGGGAACCACTAGCACTAAAGAACCTGTGTAGATAACAGAAACATTTTTGCTATGCACAGACATACATGAGGGTCTGAAAGACATGACAGAATATTCTCATTACTCAGAGAACTCAATCTCCTTCTATGGAGATACTCCAGACCCATCTGGATGCTGACCTGTGTGAGCTATTGTAGGGTACCTGCTTTAGCAGGGCGTTGGACTCAGTGATCTCTTGAGGTCCCTTCCAACCCCTGCAGTTCTGTGATTGTGATTCTGTAATAACCTTGAAGGCAGCCCCAGTCTCTCCTCAACACCCACCTATGGCAAGGCAGTTTATGCAGTGGTTCTTTGACTATTCTGCTTTGATGAAAGTAGACACAGAGCACAAGGATAAACTAACATTGTCCTGAACAACAGTATCTGAACTTCTCGGTATGTGAAAGAAAAAATTCTTTTCAAAAAGCAATTTTCCCCTTCCCAACACCTCATCAAACCCCTGCTTTTCCAGGAACAAACAGTGGTGGCTGAGAGAACTCCATGCACTGTAAGTTCTCATTCCTTTCCTACACTTTCCTGAACAAAAACCACCTGGAGCCTCCCCAGCTAACTAAGAGACCATTAACGCTGGGCCTACAGAGCATGCAGCACATTAAATGCCCCATTCTCCCTTCACTGAGGACTTTCTTTCACCTGTTAAAGTCAACCTTAGGTAGTATACAAGGCCTTGCACAATCCTTTCTGCCTTGGCAGAAATTAAGTCCACTGTCCAAATTGGACATTGCACCCAAATGTGCAGTGAGAAACAATCCTGCATCAGTGCAGCAAGTGACAGGTGACCTAAATAGGCTTCTTGATACTGGTTTGGTTAAGGTGGTATCGCAGAGCATGATCTTCTCTTTTAGAGCAGAAACACATTATCCAGAGAGGTATACAGACAGAAGGATACACAGCTGTCACAGCCCAGTAGGAAATGCAAATTGCAATGAGTACGAAGGTGACAATTGGGTAGAACAATGTAGACATTATATAGCCAATAGCCCTATGAAAGAAATAAAATACATCTGTAAGTTACAACAATTTAAGAAACAAGCTTTTTATCAGCTCTTAATATAATCCTTTTTACTTTGAGCTACTTGTGGATGGTGGTAGCATGATCTAGAGCCAGGATCTCAGAATTCTGCAGGTACTGTGTTCACATCTTCAGCATTTCTACCACTCCACTTTATTGGCTAAATTCATCCATGTGCCATGTTCAAGCCTGCCTTCTACTTACTCCATTTCTGCTTCACAGATCCTGCTCTTTCCAGGCTACAGACATTACCCTCTACTGCCATATTCCACGCTGCTCAGGGCCTGTTCAGTCTATGCTCAGACCCAACATAGGCTGAAATTACTCTTTACTACTTTGTATTTGAGGACTTCGTTCACAGCCCTTTCCTGCCTTAAGTATTAGCTCATTTGGGTAGGCATTCAACTTTCTTTCAGAATTCCAGGACATTCTGACACTTTCCTGTGATTATGCGACTTTCCTTGCACGTGCCATAAATGAGCTGAAGTTTGTCTGCTGGAAAGCAGAAAGAACAATAAGCCTTGCACTGTTGAGCTTTTTTTTTTTTTTTTACAACAGGCCTGTTAGAGGCTGATAATCTACCAACACTTCTTGAGGCTAGAACAAGCAGAGTAGATGCTGCTGTTCTTCCGGGAGTTAATGGACACAGTCCCTCTGGGTAACATGGTGTCTCACAGGCAAACACATTCAGCTAGGTGTCTCACTGGATGTGAAACTGCAGAATACATTTTTTGTTCACTGAAGCTGATAGATAAGTTATCTTTACACTCATGTATGCCTCTTTCCACTCCTCCAGATTTTCTTTCCATTGACTCCATAAGCTTATCACAAGCCTATTAGTCCCTATTGCTGGTGGTTTTTCTTGTACAATATATGGAACTTCAGATGCCATTTGTTCTAGAGGAGGCAGTTTTCAGAATGTAAAAGGTGACAAATTTACTCAGCTGCTGCTGCTAAACCAGTAAATGCTGTGGGGGAGTGTAATGGAGCTGTCACATGCAATCAAGATGTTAAGAGGTACATGCAAAGTTCTGAGTCTACAAATACATAAGTACATAAAGAGACACAAAGGAGGACACAGCCTTATGCAGTGCACAAGAAATGCCTTGGACTGAGCCATTTCACAACATCTGGTCATGGAAGTCCCTGCAGATTTATGTATGTCCACAAATAAGTTTTATTGAAGCCACAAGAATCCAGTCTTTTCTAAATAACAGCCAGTGTAACACTCCACCACCAGTACATCACTTTGGAGACAATCCAGCCACAGAGCAAGGTTGGCAGATATAGGTTCCCAGGCTGCTATTAATACTGTACCATGCTTAGCATTTCAGCCGATACACCCTTTTGCACTATGAACACATAGTACTACTGCGTATGTACTCCTAAGGCAAGGAACTGAGATATAAGAAATGTCATCTTGCAAAACAGAAAGCTCTTATAAGCAAAATCTCATCAACAGAGAATGAGCATTCCATACACTATCCATTATTCTCAACAAATCCAACATTGTGCATTTACTCCCAACCTTGTTGTACAAGATGAAGCTCAAGAAGATTATACCCCAGAGATCATTTTAATAAAGTAAAAAATATCTTAAGTCAGACAAACATACCTACTACCTTCCTTCAACAGAGCAATAGCAATCCGGATCCTATTTCTTAGGAAGATCAGCATCAATATGATTATGATTTCAACAACACAAAGTATTATCACTGTAGATAACAATAGAAAAAAATCAAATTTATCAAGAATCAAATGAACACACTGCTTTTGTAAATTGCTTTTACTCCCCAGCCTTATATTTTACACTGTTCTTTATGAATTCCATGAGATTCTCTGCTGAAGATGATCACCTTTTGTCTCACTGCTGCTAATCTCCAATTCCACGTCACAATTTTCTAAGTGCCAGCATAGGGCAATTCTAATATAGGGAACTAGTCAGAATGTAGGACCCTGACGTTAGCATTTCTAATTTTAGAGGAAAAATGGAAGTTAGCATTCTAAGGCAAAGATAATCATCCACTTAAATATGACTGCAACATTTGACCTTAAATACAGTTTATTCTTAACAAATTACATTGATCATAAACAAGCATTTTCCAAGTTAACTAGTAGCTTTGCTGCTACTAGTTTGCAGTATCTAGATGCAATAAAATAAAGATGAGTTAATTTTTTCATGAAGAGTGGTTTTCTGACGCATATTGTTCTAATATTGAAAAGCACTTAAATCATTAGTTTTGTTTGAGTATTAACTTGTCAGGAGCTTTTTAATTTCCCATTAAAAAAGGCTCTCTTATTCCAGTAGAATTTTGTTTTAAATAAAGGTGCACATGCCTCTATAAGAGAAGACAATGAAGCCTCTTGAAAACAAGGCTAATGAAATTTGTCAAGGGTCGTTCCAGTCTTAGAGCAGCCTTCAAAAAAAAAATCAGTGACCTCATCATAAAGAGTTCTAGAAAGATGTACAGAGTTATTCATCTCATTTCTGGGGCTCTCAAAGAGGGAGAATAAATGGATTGGGAGAGAAAAATGCCCTTTTGCAACTTCATCGGGACTAACTTCTTCTCTCCCATTATGAAGACAGAACACAGAAGAAGTGTAATACACAAGCAGTTTTTTCACTGCCATCAGCAGTATAATTGCATTACCTCTCTTCCCAAATATACTACCTTCCTTACAGAAAACAGATATTTTGTACAATACAAAGAAAAAGAATTCTTCTTACCTCTGAGTGATGTGTTTAGAAGGCAGACACTGTAACAAGACACTGATTCATTTTCCTGAATATCCATTAAGTGATATCAGTTTTAAAGGGCACTTACTAAATGCTAGCCATGTTTGCCTCAGTTGTAGGTACACTCGGAAGTCTGTCTGGAATCCAATATCGTAAACAGTGAGGTCAGATCCAGGTATTCCTTTGAGATGATCATACTCCCAGTAACAATGCCAGGTGCCTTTTAAAAAGCAATCGATATAAAATGTGTATTTCTAAAGACTGTGAAGACCAGTTTTTTTAAATAATCTTTTACAAGCCAAGTGTTTTGTCCTCAGCATCATGTCAGGTAAGCAAAAAACAAAAATCATAGAATCATAGAATTAGCTAGCTTGGAAAAGACCTACAAGATCATCTAGTCCAACCATCCACCTACCACCAATAACCCCACTAAACCACGTCTCTCAACACTACATCTAAATGTTTCTTGAACACGCATTGAAAATTTCTTGAAAATGCATTACCGTGAGACCACTAAACTATAAAATCACATATGTAAAAAGAAATATCAGCACAAATGAACAGGAAGTGCACCATGGATAGATAACTCAGGTAAATGCACCTGCTGTTGTGACAGCATAGCTGAATTCCCACAAAGTTTTGCTGCCATTTAAGCCCTTCTCAATTAACCACGTCCAAAACCATATATTACTTCTCCCTGTTGTAAAATGTATATAATTACTGATTTTCCTTGCCCAAACTTAAGCAATAAGGAGAAACAGCCTCAGAGGCTAGAAGATTACACTTACCATAGCCTATAATTCCAATCACACCAAAGATGAAAATCCAAAAGAGAACCCCAGCTGTGAACCTCAACAGCACAAGGAAGAGCAGGCTCACAATCATTGCAATGAACAGCCCACTGGAGACATAAGAGACAGAAACAAAAAGTGAAAGAAGTGTGAGAATCTTCCCTTTCATGCACCTCTGTTATTCCAAATGAAGGTCATTTTGTCTCATGTGAGAATTATTTGTAAATCTGTATTTCAAAACCTTCCTTATGAAATACAACCTTTTGGATATCGTCTGCTATTAGAAATGAGTAACTTAAATGCAATAGTCTTACAGGGCAGGTGTAGAAATGTTTGTATACACTAGCTTCCCAGCTTTGCTGAATGAGGCTAGTACCAAACATGACTCTTTGGTCATTGGCAATAGCTGAACAACTCAGCGCCTTTTTCAGGATATGGTTTGATGTACAGAAAGCTGAAGCAGAGGAATACCTGCGTGTGGGGATGTTGCTCTTTTATGTCCTTTGTTAAAAATTTCTACTTGGAAACAAACAACGCTAGTAAAGTAACATTCAAGGAGCTTTGCTAGAAAAAGACAAACAAGTTAAGAAATAAAAACAGTGATTATCTCTACCCATCAAGACATGGAATGACCAGAGTATTGTGATACACAAAAAGGAAACTGTTAAGAGCTGACTTTTATAAATGACCTGTCAATAGGATACCTACACAAGACATCTATAGACTGTCTTCTCTTCCTCAAGTCTGTAGCAAGGAAATACTTCTCTCCCAGAAAGCAAGTCAGAAAGGCAAAAACTGCAAAATGCTTTTTTTACTCAGTGAGGTCTTCGAAAGCAATGTGAATAAAGCAGTAAGAATAATACCTCCCTCCAACAAAATCCCAGTTTAGATGATTTGGACTAATGTTTCTCAGAATTTTTGGCAGCTGCTATAGCAGAATTTGGTATTGAATACAGATTAATTAAACTTGAAAGCAGTTTGACTGTTGTTGTGGTTTAACCCAGCAGGTAGCTCAGCACCACACAGCCATTTGCTCACTCCCCTCTCAGTGAGGTGGGGGACAAAATTGAAAGCAAAAGGTAAAATCCATGGGTTGAGATAAAGACAGGATAAAGGAAGGGTAAATAAGTAAAAAATAACGATATAAGAATATTCAGAACAAGTGATGCACAATGCAATTGCTCACCACTTGCTGACCAATGCCAGTCAGTCTCCAAGCAGTGTTTCTCCCAAGGGCCAACTCCTCCCAAGTTTTTTTTATTGTTCAGCACGACATCATATGTTATGGAATATCCCCCTGGCTAGTTTGAGTTAGTTGTGCTAGTTCTGTCCCTCCCAGCTTCTTTTGCAGCTCTAGCCTCATCACTGGTAGGGCATTATGAGAAACAGAAAAGTCCTAGACTTAGTGTGAGCATGCTTCAGCAACAACTAAAACATACATGTGTTATCAACACTATTCTCATCCTAAATCCAAAACATAGTATGATAACTTTCTTCCTAGAAGCTACTAACCCTATACTACAGCCAAGGCCAGGACTCTTGTGTTCCATGACTTCTCTTCTGAATGTTCCCAGCTTAATTAGTCGCTACCAAGGACAAAAAATAGGACTACCTGATGATCATCAACGGCCACAGATGCTGAAATGTATTAGGTCAAAGTCAGATAGGTCAGATAGGACAAGAAATCAGCCTATAAATATTTTATATCTTTGTTAGCTGTTCTTACATCCTTGTTCTTTAAAGGCTTCCTAGCATGAAGTTTTTTCACTTTGGTTTGTTTGAAATTCAGTATGTGTTCTTCAAAACAAGTTGTAGTTTTGGGTTCTATTTCTGAAAGTAGTAAGCTACCTGTGTAAATACAGAAAGTAGCTTAAATCTCTTTAAATATACAGGAGTCTTAGTAACATCAGAACTGAGAGCATGGTAACAACTGTCCTCAGTACACAGGTTGCTTTTAACTGAAGCTTGAAAGCAACAATGCTTTGAGTTATGCTAGAAAGACTACAGCAATGCTATATCTGATTTTCAATCCAGCCTCCTTTCACTATCAGCCCTTTATTGTCATCATCCAATCTCTGGAACTTCCAATACTCTTGGCCAGAAATCACTTGATGTACACTAAATCTAAGCAGGAAGAAAACTCACCGTGCACTAAGGCAATGTGCGCTTGCAGCCCAGAAAGCCAACCCTAACCTGGGTTGCATCAAGAGAAGCGGGACCAGCAGTTCAAGGGAGGTGGTTCTGTCCCTCTACTCTGCTCTCGTAAGACCCCACCCGGAGTCTGGAGACCCCAACACAAGAAGGATATGGAGCCGTTGAAGCGGGTCCAGAGGAGGGCCAAAAAGATAATTAGAGGGCTGGAGCACCTCCCCTGCAGGGACAGGCTGAGAGAGTTGGGCCGGTCAAACCGGAAAAAAAAAAAAGCCAAGGAAAACTTAAAAGGAACCTTCCAGTACCTGAAGGGGGTCTACAGGAAAGCTGGGAAGGGACTTTTTATAAGGGCAGGTAGCAACAACACAAGGGGAAACGGCTTTAAAGTGGAAGAGGGTAGATTTAGACTAGATATCAGGAAGAAATTCTTTACTGTGAGGGTGGTGAGACACTGGAACAGGTTGCCCAGTGAGGCTGAGGATGCCCCCTCCTTGGAGGCGTTCAAGGCCAGACTGGATGAGGCTGTAAGCAAGCTGGTCTAGTGGGAGGTGACAATCTTAAAGGTCCCTTCCAACCCAAACCATTCTATGATTCTATCCAATTATTTTAAAATTGCATTATAAAATCATATTTGAAATGTGGAAAACTAGCTTTCAGAACTTATAATTTCCATCCAAAACCAGTCATTTCTCTCTCCAGCCTATGACATCTCCTTTGAAAGAATGCACAGAGGCCTGATTTCAATACGAGATTTAGACAGAACTGAGCTTGTTGAATACCAGTGTGATTTTCTTGCCACTGATAATGCAATCACAAAACAAGACAATGAAAAAGCTGTCCTCCCACCAGTGGCAAGAAATCTTTAAAAGCTGACAATTTATGTTTCTCAACTATTCTTCACATGCAGTTTATTATCCGAAGTTTATGTATTTATTGTTTTATGAGTGGATTTTCATTTAGGCTTGAGTAACGTGTGCTTAAGATGTGCATGTTATAGGCTCTCACCTAGCGAAGACTTCAGCTCCTGTTTTTTGATGGACAACCTAGTTCATCAAAAACAACACAAATAGGCTAAGAATGCACATCTACTCACACTTTTGCTTCAAGCAAAACACCCACTTTTGTTTCAGGGCTACATTTTTATTGATTGGTGATTAGTGAGTATTAATTGCAAGATCAAGTTAATACTGCTCTATATTTTTTGTTCTTGGTGTTGCTGCACCTATTGCATTGGCACTTGCAGATTTGTAATATGCTTAGCTATATATTTTGAGCAAAAATTTAGAAATTATGCTTTATCTATATAAAGATATTTACTAGTGACACTTAATATGTATAAGTGGTTTGAAAATCTTAGAGTTTCAGTTTTGGCATTAACCACACAGATAGTTCTTGCATCACAAGATGTCACCTCCTGTTTTTCCTGGATAATAAAAACTGATTGCAAATCAACTGACTTCTACGTATGTGTGTTGTGCTATCCTTTCCTCGTGTACAAAATCATAACATTACTATCATGTGATGAAAGGAAGTTACAATTGCTCCTTGACTTTAAATGTAGAAGTAGCAACACACACATGCATGACAATTTTTTCAATTTCTTGCACACTCCAAAGTGGCTTTGGAAAATTTACAATTACTCATTAAAATCTTACATTAATATCCAATACCAAGAAATGGCATAGTCTTCAAAAATTTTCACTCCAACAGATCTTGCATCCAGGACATTGTTGATACCGCTGAGGAAAGACAAATTCAAGAAAAGTTTGCTTAAGGTAGAAGAGCCGGATTTATTTAAACAACAGACAGCCCTAGTGAAAGAATTTGAAATATCATTGCTAATAATATTAACTATATCCATATCAATAATATTACTCAGCTTCAGTTCTGTAAGCCAATATCAATCATAGTTGTGTCACAGAAAGTTCTAAGTTAAAAACCTTTAAAAAACTGAAGAAAAAACTACACACCTCCTGATACAGCCTTATTAAACAAACTCCATGAGTACTAATTATCACCAGTCATAATTGCTTATTATGTCACAAGAAAAGAATGTATTGTTAAGCATGTACTAAAAGACAAACAGTTGTGACTCCAGGAGAGCCCATCTGCAAGGCAGGTGTTATCACACAGCGCTTTTTGACCATTAGACACATTAAAAACAGGAGCACTCTTATGAGGTGAAATGCCTATAGTACTAGGACTGTCCACGTTAGCAGAAAGGCTAAGCACAGGGAATAGCAAAGTCTGCTAGGGTTTCATTCTCAGCCTTCTCCAGCTTTCTTTAATGCTTTTCTTTATTTCCTATGCTAGGAAAAAAGCCAAGAATTTTAAAAGATTTAAAAACTGACAATTACTTTGAGACAATCAAACTAAAACTTCCAGTTCCCTGCTTGTATCTGTATTCCATGGTGTCAGTTTCCCTTACTGGAACTGAGCAGGTGCTCAGGTGCAAAGGCACCATATATTAGCAAGTCCTGCCTGGTCACCTTCAGCCCAAATTGTTTCAGAATCTCAGAATACAACAAATGAGCAGTAAAGAACGGTAAAACCTACTTTGCAGCTTCCCTGAGATCAGTTACATTTCTTGTTTTCCCTCTTCCATCTTTGAACGTAGTCTGGTTTGCCACAGTTAGGACACCATTCTTTGTGGAGAAGTCTGGGAAGCATCTCTTCAGAACTATTCAAAATACCAAAACAAAGCATGCACATTACATTTCATGACAAGGTCCACTTTCATCCTCTAAAAGCAGATGCAACAAATTCTAACATATTTGCATTATTTCAGATTCATAGTCAATTGTTTTTCACTTGATGATCTATCGATTTGTTGACTTTGAAAGATCTTGGAAGAGACAATATATACAATATGATTTTTTTTTTTAATACTCTGGGACTTCTTGTCCTACGTTTGTAGGAGTTCAGGCACAATGGAAGCATAGCTTTCAACTGGAGATTCTAGGTGCTATCAGAAAACAACAGTAGTATCTGTAGTAGTTTAAGAATTTGTGAAGAATGCAGAATTACTCTGCCAGTATCTTGGGAGCTTACAAATACTGCAACTTCTGAAATACATAATTTACATGGCAATAATCAAACCAGTCTCCAGGGACAGACTCAACATGGCTCCTCACTAATGGTATTAGGACCCAAACCAAAACATAACAGCGAGCATCAGTGCCTCATATGCCAGATGAACTGCAATAACAGTTATTGTCACTAGATATCCTTAGAGAGAAGGCAATGGAAAAAAAATACAAAAACTATTGGTTAGATGAAAGGAGGAGGGAATTGTAAAAGAGAGAGAAAAGGAGAAACAGGTACATACTGTTTTGTTGCCCTGCTCTTTGCTGCAAAACGTTCAGCTTTTCATTTTAAAAGAGGAAAGCAGATCACTCCTCTGTATTTTACATAACAATTCTGTTCTGTCCTTATCAGGTTCCAACACACAATGATATTCAGTCTAGAATGCCTGTCCTACCAATTGTTCTGAGGATATAACTAACATGTCCTTCTTCCTCCCTTCGTAATCATTGCTGCATAATTCAGTCCGAAAGAAGATACTAGCTCCACAAATCAATTTTCTGACTTTTGGGTCAGTACATCAATTTTCATAAAAATTCGTAACTTTTTTTTTTAAGTGAATCTGTTTGCTTTTTAAACCTGCCCCTGGCTTACACAATGTCTACTTTAAAGCACAGGAAAACAAACAGCAGTTTCTCATTTTCATGCAGTGGCAGATACTCTTGGTATTACACTCCTGCAGATGAGACCAACTCTGAGATCTATCAGAAATACCTGCTGACTGTAGAGACAAAGTATCTTTTGGCCTCTTTATTACTGATCTAGACACCTTACAGAGCCAGAATTACAACTGAAAATTGAGCTGCACTGTAATGAGGCTCAAGTACCCTCTGAACTTTAGCAGCTGTCCCTACGATCCTTTGTACATTCATGGTATTTTCTTGAAGCCAGTGGGGTTGCTTGCTCATGTGCTTCGAAAGACACAACTTGAGTTGTAAATTTTTTCAGTATTAGTGGTGATTCATGAGGAAGAAAATGCTCAGCTTGACCGGATCATACGCTGAATGTTCACAGACAGCAGTTAGAAAAAAAAGTCTTTATATTTCTAAACTTTAAAAATGACCGATGGTCACTAACACATAACAGCTCCTAGAGACCTTGCCACAAAACATTTTTCAGATCGGAGTTGTGCTTTAATGTGAATACTAATAATCATCTAAGATGTGTGTAAGAAGTAGAATCACTCACAAGGCCTGCTTGGAATGATCATCGAAGGACAATCTTCATCACGTAGGACTTGAGCAACAGACTAAAAAGGGGAAAAATAGGAATTCTGAATACATAGCAGAATAACAAAATGCCCTTCATTTCTCACTCAGTCTGAAAAAGCATCCCAAACTGGGCTTTGTAGCCTCCTCCCTGAACTCGACTGGTGGAACTACAAGAAACATTCATGATGTGAGAATCCATTCTGTCAATGCGATTTTGGAAAAGACTATTCTTACTGCTTTTCCTAGCAATAAAAAAGACCTGCTCACTTTGGATCTGCATCTAGGTCAGAGGTGAATGACGAGTTGTTCTTTGCCTCCTCTTGTTTTTTTCTCTTCAGAAAAGAATTTAACACAATTAATTTAGTTGATTTGCAAAGCATTTTAAAGATGAGAGAAATACCTACAGTACCATTCAGTGCAAAATCAATTCTCTTAAGGACAGATCAATTTTTGTAGCTAAAAAATAGATTAAGTAGCTGTAAACGACTCATCAGCATTAAGAACTTGGTTGAGATATTCTGTTCTACTGCTGTGGTGAACCTAAGTCCTGGAGAATACTGCCTGCTACAGTACTGCACCTACATGGGTAACTGCAGATACCTTTTTAAGCAAACAGTAATCGTTGAAAGAGAGGGAATTTGGGGTGCATAAAAGATCTAAGTTGTGATTAAATCAGTGTCAAACCATATATATGGAAATACTCCTAACATGATGATATTGGAATAATCTAAAGCTTTGATGTAGTTCAGTAAAATCAGGCACATTACATATTGCCTGAAGAATAAATGTATTCTGTCATCTTTTGATACATACACACCTTGCGAGGATTGTTAAAACCAGGTTTGCAGTACTGCTTGAAGTAGTTCCACTGATCTGGCCTATATCTGTAGGAAGCCTGAACATCAATGTAGGTTGCAAACCTGTCTGGGCACTTTGAGACACAAAGCTGCAAAAACAAAACAAAAACAAATCATAGAATATCCCAAGTTGGAAGGGACCACACGGATCACTGAGTCCAATCCCCAGCTCCAAACAGCACCACGCAAAACCCAAACCGTACATCTGATGGCGGTGTCCAAACACTCCTTGAGCTCTGGCAGCTTGGGCCATGCCCTGGTGATCTGTTCCATGGCCACCACTCGATGGGGCAGAATATTTCCCTAACCCCAGCCTGACCCTCTCCTGACACAGCTCCATGCCATTCTCTCGGGTGCTGCTGCTGTCACCAGAGAGCAGAGCTCAGCGCTGCCGCTCCCTCCCTGTGAGGAGCTGTGGGCAGCCATAAGGCCTCCGCCCTCAGCCTGCTCTGCACTTAACAAACCAAGCTCCTCACATGCCTTGCCCTCCACACCCTTCCCCATCTTCTTAGCTCCTGTCTGGATGCACTCTTACAGTTAGATGGGCAAGGTGGTGACACAGCTATTTTCACAGGATGCATTGCATTTCTATTTATAAGGAGAACTTTATTAAAAACATTTATTAAAAACAAGAAATTTTGTGAGAAGATCTAAGGTTAATCCTTAGACTAACAGGCAAATCCTTCACACAGGCTAGATGCTGCAAGAGAGTCTTTCTTAATGAGTATTATGGTCCTGTGGACCACCCAGAGGCGGTCAACACCCAGGTCAAGGAAAAAAGAAGAGCTTTGCCCTTCTTGGGACAAAAGGTAACTGCAAGTACACTCTCTTCCATAACCTCAGTTTCCCACCTGTGAATTAGGGAAGGAAGAGTGTTGTCTGTGGATCCAGTGAGCTATAATAACAGTTTGTAAACCCACAGCCTTACTCTAAAACTGAAGCTCTTTACATGCCAGTTCTTGTTTTTCTCTCCTGAACTATTTGACATGAAAGGGGCAGGAATTAAAGATTTTATCTGCAGTTTAAAAGAGGAACTGTCAAACTAAAGTTTCTTCAGCATTTTTACAAAGAAAAACAGGGAATTAAACCTCAGCAGCAGCAAAGAGAACTTAAGAACTTTCTCAGCTTTGGAGATGTCTGAACATAAATAAGGTAACTACCCTCCTTCCCCCAAACTGTTTCAACAAAGTATTTCACCTTTCCTAATTCGTGACCACTGCCAGCTTGAACATAGTACCAGTCAAATCCCACGCAATGACCTCAGTATTTCTGTTATTGCAACAATTCAGCCTGTTCTAAGTCCAAAGACTGCAGGGTAACAGCGCCCCTGTCTTGTGTGGGTAGATGGAAATTCCAAAAACAAATCTGCTGCTGACAAAGTTTCCATTCTGTCAGCAACTGAACAGAGTTGAGAGGATTCTTGCTCTCCCTTCCCAGAGATTTCCACCACCTCAGCTGTGTCAAATAATCCGTACAGTCACAGTAATTAGGTGAGACAGATCTGGCAAGGACAGGAATCAGGAGAAAGGACAAGCTGGAATGGGTAACACTTTTCAAAGACAGTGACATAAATAGACAATCAACATTTGGAATCAGTAAGCCGGTCACCAGAAAACAGCTCTCATCCAAAGTAACACTGCATTTCACCGAACATTCTCAAGATGACTGAGACCAAACTATCACCTGTAGTTTATTTACACAGTACAATTAGTTTGGTAGCAAGGGTGGATCACGGTAGTCCTGCCCCTAACTCACTCCTCTGACCTACCTGGAAAGCAACAAATTATGGCCCCGAGATGAACTAATGTAACTGTTTGTGCAATTGCTCAGCAAACCAGGACAATAAAATGGTCTCATGTAAAAATGATCAGAAGGGTAATTTAAATCCACATGAGTTCAGTAACAGGAGTTATTTCACAGGTTCACAATGAGTTGCAGCACAGTTAAGGGAGAGTACAAATTTTGGCATTAGTCCAAAACAAGCTTTCCTCAATTTTGGAAGTGCCATGAGATCTAACCACACCCAGGAACTGCTGTCACTGGGGATATATACATTTTCTTGTACATGCCCAGTTTGGAAAACCCTAGCTGTAAATTAAAAGGATTTTTGTATACAGTTATTACAACTGGACAGCTGCCTGCAATAAATTAATGAGTAACAAATTGCTGTATTCAACTAGACTTTTTTCAACTCTGACCTAAAATACACAATCTGATACATTTCCACTTATTTTGTTCTGATCATAACAGGATACAGATACTTTATGCTCTAGATGTCATCTATAAAACAACTATATGGTATTTAGCTGGATATGAACAGCACTTTTAAAATCCAAACAAACGTATGTCTAGTTCTTAAGCACCATATCTAAGAGGCAGGGAAAATATCTCTGTATTTCACTCACCTGTGTTGTAGGGCACTGCAGGTTAATTAACACTACAGGACTGGCACATTTCAGAATGTTAAAGTAAAACAAAATGGTCTTGTTCCTAGGGAAGTGGATATAAGATAATTAATGTTGTAAGTATAGGTTCTTACATATCCTACCATATCAAAATTTATAGCATAAATTGTTATTTTAATTCTGTTATTTTGAATAGTCTTAATACAAACACAAGACAAAAAATCCACAGATACTGAACGTTCTATACCAAGAGATCTTTTAAACCAGAATTTTTTTTCTAACGAATACTAACTTTGAGCAGTTTTTCCACAGCAAGGGTTTAAGCTGAAACAATCCTAGGCACTGTTACAAGGTGTCTCAATCGTGCCTCTAAGAAGTGCAAAGTTACCTGCAAAACACTGTGGTCCCTTTTGCTTGTACTGCATACAAAATTACTAGCAACAAACTTTGCATTGTAAAAGCTGATTATTCTGCTGATCAGAAGGTGGCACCAAAATAAAAAGCTTTTCATGGATGGAAACTGAAAGCAGCTAGCCAGGAAACAGAATGATAATATCCTCTTACAATAATGCTCCTAAACCTCCTTTGATAAAAATGAAGGCCAGTCTAAGGGGTCTGCACCCAACAATCCCCATGCTTAACAGCTTCTGGAAACTGGGACCTTGAAGTCCCAGTCTGGGGACCTCCTCTATTTGGATTTTTTGAAAACTGATCACTCCAAGATTGCTGGATTTAAACACCTACCGTTTAAAGTGATCAAATACATTGTTCACATTTTCTGGCTCAAAATAATTATCAACTACCTCTAATGAGGATGGCATACCAGTAGTCCTGCTCCTTTTATATGACTTCAAAGTCAGCTAGCCATGCCAGGACTGCACTGTGCCCCTGTAGGAGATAACAATGCACATATCCCCTCGTGGCCTGTGCTGTACAAGAGAACACAATACAGCCGTGTCCGAGCTGACACACCACTGACACACACTGTGGCAACGCAAATGAGTTCTGCCTTGGGAGGAGGACAGTTACATCAAAACCAAAGTGCTCTCGGAGTAACCAGGCTGCTACTGTCATCTCTTTCCAGAGTATCCCCCAGTCTAGGACACATACACTGATCCAGTACTGGGCTTCCACCAGCTGCTCAAACTGGCTAGATCTTCAAGACTATTATATTCCCCTGTATATAGAGCAATTATATATATTCGAGCTCCCTTTAAAAATGAGATTAGCTCAGCTGCCTGACATTTTAGAACATACATTTGTTTTCACCAGGGTACGTTCTACTATGTGCTGTTTAACAAAACACACATATTGTCAAACATAATTCATTAATTACTATTTCTTCAAATAAAAAAATAAGATTTTGGACTTAAAATGTCATCTTTCTTCAATAGGTACATTCCCAAAGTCATTTGTTTTCCTCATGCCTTAGCCCACACACTTGCTGATATTAACAGCAGAAAATAAAGATTAAACATATAGGTATCACAAGGATAAAAAACTGTGTCCTTTATGGAGAGACTGTATTGTATTCCGTGATTACAAGTATGTCCTGTAGAAGGCAAAACAAGCTTAGAGATTACATGGAGATTAATGGATGGCTTACAGGGAGGCATGAAGAGGCCTAGAGATTTGCATGACAACGTAATCAGATTAAGCCTCCAGGGACTTAGGCTAACTTGCAACAATGATTTTCCATTCTCATGGTGTACGGTGTCCATATAGGACATACAAGCACACCCCATACCTCCACTTCTTCAGACCACAGGGACTTGTCTAGAGGAGCCTTCCGGCAGGCCCTAATGCTAATACTGCCATGAACAATCCTGCCTGTATAGTAAATTGTATTACATGCCTCTTGACTTGAAATTTTAATTAAAAACAAACCTCCTCAATGTGGCAAATAGATGCCAAAACGCATCCTCAGGGGCCATATTACCTCCCAGCAATGATAGGAACATTTCTGCATACAAATCGGAAATTATGTTGAAAGAAGTAATCGAAGACTTGTGTAACAAAGAGAAACTGGGAATGAGAATGGGTGACAAGAATCAGGATGACCTGACTACACACCACACTCAATGAACAGATGCTGTGTATCTCAGTTCCCCAAACCTATTTGGCCACTGCTTCCTGTGGACTAGAGAGGGGGCAAAGACAAAAGGAGGGGTGGGTGAACAGCAGAGGAGAGCGTGCAGTGTCATGGAACACACAACATTACAACTCTCTTCATAGAGAAAGAGGACTCTTATGGCCTTGCCAACAACTATTATGAGGAATCTCAGCCAGAGGGTGGAACAGATCTCATCTTCTTACAGCGCCTAGTCAGTTTCCTCTGTAAAGAGTTTGAGAGGATACAAAGTATTAGCCTCTATCCCCCTTCCTCTATCCCGTTCTCCCTCTCCTTTCCTTTTGAACTGGCCTTGGGGCAGTGGTTTCATCAGTTTCTTTCCCAGAAAACTAAACGGGAAAATAAAGCAGCAGCAAAGAGCTATTATCATATACTAGCTTTTGTTTTCATTCCTGCACAGTTTCCAACTTCATGTAGTTGGCAAGGGCATAAAAGGTACCTAATGATTACTTTTTGAAAGGGAGAGGGAAACAGTAGAAATATTTCTTAAATTCTTTTCATAAGACACTCGAGATTTTCAGAGAAAACAATGATGTGACATCTTAATTCCCAAAAGTCCAAATATAAAATGTTAGGAAACCGAGATAAGTAAATAGAGCCCTTGGGGGCTGATATCTCCAAGAAAGGTATGGCCACAGCTGCCTGACCACAGTCTCCCCTCTACTTATATGGGATAAGCAGCAGAAGAAAATAAGAGCTTTGTTATGCTTTCTTCTACGGTATTTGTTGTGCGTTGAGGGAAACCAAGAAACTGGCTGCAATGCTCTAGAGACTACTCTTACCTCAAGATGGACAGAAGACTTTCCCTAGCCTTTGCAGTTAGAAGCTCAGCCAGCTAGTCACTTCCAATGTTATTAGTGACGCAATCTTAGTTACACTGGTACTTAACTAAAAATATTCTCTGAATGATGAGAACTGGACTACAGTAATAATCTGTGTTTAGATTTCCTCTGAGCAACTAATCTATTTCTGAACTTTATTTGGAATAAATGCAGTAAGAAGACGTCAAGTGTTGACATCTTTTCAACTTTCCACAAGAACCACTTGCAGACAGAGGATCTGAAACCTCATTTTTCATTCATAGTACACAAGTCGTAAAGATGGGTGTTTGGATTTAGTACTCACTCATTGAAGGTGTCCTTCTGACCACAGAACTGCCCATAGCTGTCAGTTGGATAAATCACTTTCCTGGGATCGCCATGTACCCAAGCTGCAAATATACATATATTTTAACATTATAGTCAAGTGTACAGCAGTAACTGGGTAATAGTTGAAATTCACCTCTCATGAACTATTTTAATTTTTGTTTATGGCCACTGGAGGGTATTGGTTTGTATATTTCCTAATAAAAAAGCGACAGTACAAAACAAACTAACTGAACTAAGATACAGATGAATCAGTAACAAAGCAAGTCAGTTCACTTTTTATCTCCAGGGCAAACATATCCGAGTTGGGTCCAAAATATGAGGTAATGGATTTCAAAAAAATAATGGTTTTCAAAAGGTTAAAGAGGAGGTACTGCAAAAGCTCTGTTGGCTTACAGCCACAGAGAAATGGAGAGTTGACTAAGCAGGCAAATTACAGTGTTCACAAACAACCACAATGGTACTGAAATCAATGGGATTACCTAAGTATGACAGAAATATACAGGTTGTGACTGAATCTAATGGATTTCATTTGCAACAGGAATATAAACAAACACGCGTTTTTAAATCAAAATAGTTCCTGTCCTCTCACTCAGTAATTATCCCATTTTTCAGTTATCACGTCTGTATCTGGCAAGTTATGTACTATACACACAGCTAGCACAAACCATAGTACTGAATGGGAAAAGAAGTTTGTTGAACTGTAACTACTTTCCTCCAATTTAAAGCAAGCTTTCTTTTTAAGCCATTTTCACCTGCATTGTTATTTTCTTCTGAGAATGAAGTGCACACCAGTTATCACCACCGGTATCATCATTTCTAAGCTACAGCGTGCCTAAATGACTGAATTCCTTTCATGACTAGCCAATGACTAGTCTTTGAATTACCGACTACTAACTGCTGATCTGCCTTTAAGCAACAGAAACTTCATTTTTTGAAGCATCACCTGAAATTAAGATATACAGAATATAATTCCTTATCAATGCCCTGAGCTGACTTCCTAAAATCGGGTTGCTACAGAAGTATAAGAAAAGGCCACTTATCCTCTTCCAATCTTTCTCTTGAGACTGTATAATGTGTAAAATATTGCAAGCATTACCAAGATTTTAGTCCCTACCTTCTTTTGCAAAACATACTGAAAGTCAGGAGCTCCCATAGCATAAACTTCAGGCCTTGACCTATGCATTCCATCTTAAATTTGCTTATCTGTAATTACCTCATTTTCACTCCACTTTGCAGCATTAAATTTAGCCCATTAAGAAAGCTGTCATATTCCTCAAGGTCATTTTGGTGAGAATAACTGTGCTTACAGCAACACTCATTGTATGCGCAGTAGAGACTACCTACACAAGATCTCAGAGAGCAGAGCACAAATATATTGGAATGCTTGGGACGGATACACTACGTATCTCGGGTGACTTGCAAATAGTTATGACTGTCTACCAACACAGAATCTGTAATGCTACCTTCCACCTCGAATGGCTTTAGGTTACCAGCATGAACCCTCTAGTTCATTTTAACGCATATTAGTTTACCTGTGTTTTGGAGTTCGTAAATTAATTTGCTGCTTGGCATCAATCAATTTCTGAACATCCAGACTGAATGCATTTCAGATTAACTGTGGTATTCTGATGCTCACAGAAAGTTGAAGTGCTTCACTGGTGTTAAACTCCATTGAAATTTTCATTCATTAAATCTCACTTCTTTCATTCACAATAGCTAATGGGAACATTAAGGAGGTACCAGATAACTCAATTACATGTATGTGTATGACATCAGAAAGCAGATAGCTCTCTGATAATTGCACTGAGTCTGCTGGCTATGTCATGTATACTTTCTTCTGTTGTGACTTGGACAACAGGGAGTTTTCCTTCTACTTTAATACGACTTCATTTTTCACATGCTTAAAAGTCTGGGGGCCACAAGGACAAGCTCCTAAACAGATCCAAAAAGCCTTTTGGGTCTTGTCTGATGTTAAATGATTCTTCTACACCAGGGTTTTTCTAGCCCCAAACTTTTTATTCTTAAGTAACTTTTGCTTGACACTTTTTTTTAAAACAGTATTTAAACAGGAACCAGTGGAGAAAAACCTCACCACATCAGAGCCAAAGTTACTTCTCAACAGAATTTCTGTTTAGACTGCTTCGCCATTAACAAATTGTCTAAAACTTCTCTTGCTTGGCAGTACCTGTCCTGTGTGCCCGAGGCTTCTGTGTTGTTTTTAATCAAGCAATATCTAAAATGATTTGATTAAAAAAAAAGTAATTTAGCACACTTTTCTCCGTGAAATTCCACCACTGTGATCAGCTGCTAGGTGGACGTAGCTGCTTGGAAGCTAAATTCCGGAGTGGAACTAAAGCAACGTTAGTCTGCTACAGAACATAAACGCTTAGCATTTGATTAACTCTACAGCAGAAAGAAGGGAAATTACCAACAGAAGAGAAAATATACAGCTTCAGTCATTGCCTGTGCCAAGGCTTAGCCATCAAGATTAATCAACCTACCCCCTGACACTTTCTTTGCAAACTGAGAACAATTACAGTAAAAGGATCCATGTGATAAACACCTTTTTTTTTTTACTGGAGTAGGTAGTGAAAAACAAGTATCTAACACAACAGAGGGAAGAAGGTTATCACAAGAACTAGCCTGACAGAGCAGCACCACGTTTTGTGTGCTGTGCTGCACTGTTGACAACTCATGATCAAACACTAAATGAAAAAGAATCTAATCGCATAGGATTTTTTTTCAAGCATGTTCTAATGCGCATAAGGCTGCAGTTTGAGAGCTGGCACAAACAAAAAGAAGATGAAAACAGAAAATCAAAGAATAGCAGAACCATATTATACAATTGAGTCAACCCTCGGAGCAGCAACGTGACATCCTATGACACCACAATTTCATTTTCAGGAGAACTGCAATTCTGTCAGTCCTACTGAAGTGGAGCCAATACACACGAACAGTACAAAAAATAGCTGTTGCTTGCGTATATCAGATACACCCCTCTTTTTTGTGCTCTAGAGCTTTGCTGTGAAGGCTGGAAAGCTCCCTGACAAGGAGAAAACGTCGTTAGAAGAGAGGCATCCTTTGGTATTTAAAAATTAACTGCAAATCTGTTTTTGTTATCTGTCTCATTCCCTCTATATATTTTCAAAAAGGCAGCCTTTATCCTGAGCATACAGCTAAAGCCTATGTGAGCTACACATACAATACTGAGGGCAGTATTGGATTTAAATTTTCAAACACCGCAGCAGTGATAAACCTACATTTACAGCTTATTTCTTATAGCAGATTCGGCAGGGATCCAGATAATTATTCATGTATATTCAAAAAATTGTGGAAACGTACTTTTTATTGTCTCTATGATGAGCCATAAGGCATAATTCATGACTAAGGATTGATCTATAATCATTTTTTTCTTAATGTAAAATTTATTTACATGCACGTATTTTGTACAGGGCTGATCCCTGGAGTTGAGCCAAAGTCAATCACATCTTTTACTTCAAAATAAAACAGTGTAAAAAGAATAGCTGAAGCACTGTATAAGAAAATTTGAAAAGCTGGGACCACGTAGATCTGGATTTGGAGCTGAGATAAATGTTTCTAGATTGAGAATTTGAATCTTCTCTGTATGAAATGAAGGAAAAGTCACCAGCTACAAATTTGGTACCTGTCCCGGGAATGGGTTCTGTTTCTAACCAACATTTCATAAGGTTTGCAAAAGAAGGCTGTTCAGATGGTTGGCATCTAGTAGGAAACTCCTACACGTGCAGAGCAGAGAATATGACTAATTCACTGCCTCACATCACGTGCAGAAAACTGGCCAGCCATCTGTTATGTACTTCAACATTATACTGTATGGGGTTGTTTGGAATCGGCGCATATGAAGTTGACCAAGTTCTAGCCAAAGAATTAGAGACTTATATAGTGCCAGAAAGGGAGCCAAGACTTCACAGCACAAGAACACTATACAGCTAGAAACTTCGTGTTTTCCTTTCTGTTTGTCCAGCTACTAGCACTTCAGAACATTGCCTGTCTGCGCAAGGGCAGGTAATCAGCCACCAAAGCTTTCACATCTTCAAGAAAAAAACCAAATGTTCCTCTTATCTGAGTCCAGCTCGTTCAGTTCTGGCTTTGCATTTGAATACTGACAGAAGGACAGAGCAGAACATCAATGAAGAATCAGTCGATCAGATAGAAAGAGGACAACAGCACAGACACCTAGAACAGGTTGCCTAGGACCTTACCCAGACAGCTTTTGTATATCTCCAAGAATTAAGACTGTTCAAGCTCTTCTCTGTACTGAATAGAAACTGATGTTACAGAATAGTAAAGAAAACTAACAGCTTTTCTTATATCTAAGGCAAAGCCAAAATGTTTTACAAGTAAATTGAAAGAGTTTAGGCAGACATGCAGACACACAATAATACACTTTTATAGTATTATTTGTCCTTTCACACGTATGCATTTATCACACAAAATCAAACGGGTATTACTGATTAATAAATATCCCGATGTGCAAACAACCCTGGATCCCAAACTAAACGATGTTCTCTCTCTTACTTCCCTACTCACTGCTCACATATGTTCTTTTGGTAATCTTCAGAACAAAAACCCTCTTAATAACCAAAGCATTTAGTTCTAACTTTTGCTGTCAGATTAACATCAAATGAAAGGATTTTTCCACAACAATTACTATGATAGTAAAATTACCAAATTCTCATTTTTCTTGACCATACTTCATTCTGAATTTTTCATCAGTAAATACATGTTTTTGAACTTCTCTTGTTACAACAGACTCTGAATGCTAATTCACGATTTTCTTCTAGGCAAGGCACTGCTTATTGACCTGAAAGCTTTGTGTAGACATAAGCAGAAGGGACATGCCAGTTAGAAGTAATAACATTCACAAAGTTGCTTATCATTGGCATGAGAATGCACTGCTATATACTATACCTGTGTTTACTTACCTACAATTCCTAATGCAATGTAACCCAGAATGACAACTATGAAGATTACACAGCAAATAACATCTGTGCAATGCCTAGGAACAGAAAGGAACACTTTTTAAAGATAAGGGGTCTAATACAACTTTGAAAACACCAAATGTCACAGTCTTCTCACATCTGAATATACTACGTAAACATATTTGCATCTGCACTTACTATTTTCTGAAGTCTTACACTAAATCACATTTGAAGTGTTAATGTCCTGCTTTCACTGCAAGATGCTGATAAACATCTTTAGTGTGTCCTTTAAAACTGGTGTCAAATACTATAAACAATGTCTTGAGATGATGACTCAATACAGCTTACCTGTATTATAAGCAGGTTATGAATGGAAAAACAACAGTGAAACTAAGAAAAAAGAAAAACCTATCTGCAACTACCCCAATCTGTACACAAAATTCTTATTCGGCTGCTTGACCTCATTTAGTGCAACCAAAATAGGCTCTACAGAAAGAGAAAAAACATCTTGTGGAGAGGCATATCTCCATTTACAGACAAGCAAAGAACAGCATTCTCCAGATGGAAAACTAAAACGCAAGTATTCAATTCAATTAATGTCTTCCCTTAATTGTCTATCTATTAAGTTTATGTGAGCAGAGAAGCAGAGACGTGGAATACCACACATTTTCCTCCAACACTGGACCTTGATTAGAGTCATTCCAGCAGCGTAATTAATAGGAAACACGAACTCCTCAGAGAGTAGAAGGGCAAGTATGCATTTACAGAGACAACTGATTCCAGTGAGCAACTTCCTCCTTCACAGGCTAACTTCACAAGCCTTTACTTCTGAAGATGCGTGGCTGGCTAATAGCTCACGTCTCATAAGCCTTTGCAGGTCTTGCTCATTAAGAAGTATTTGCACCTACTGGTCTCATCAGTCTACGTTATTTCATTAACAAAGGAGTACGTTATTCATAGAAGGATGTACTACCCTGACCCTCCTCACCTGAAGTACTTCAATCTCTGTTACTGACAACTTACTGTTTATCTGGCACAGTTTTGGTGAAGAGCAGGCTGGATAGCCTGAAGGTATGCAAACTTTGTAGCTGCCCTGCCAGGGCAAGTTCTGTCAGCAGAGGCACTCGCTGCTGCTCTCCACTCTTCACTTGTAGTAATAAATTGCTTCTGTTCTGACCTGATCAAAGTTGCATCCCAGTTTTCCATGATATAAGACCGAGCAATAATCACTCCAGAAAAACTAATGCATGCTTCATTATAAAGTGAAAGTAAAGGGTCGCCTTCATAAACCTGGCAATGTTCAGCTCTCCTTGCCAGTCTATGCAAGGAGTCAAGCTGAAGCCTGAACATAAGAAGTCTCAGAATGCCATCTCCAGTGACAAACAGTAATTTTTAGTGTCAATCAATCTTTCTATTTTCCAATCTATGTTCTCCTCTTATAAATAACCATTATTCTGTAGTATTAAGGAGATGACCTTTGAAACAATTGGAGAACTTTAGAAGTGTTTTCAGGTGTGGAAAAGGAATGAAAAATCCTGTATCTCTAGAGAGACAGTTTCACCATCTCACTGAAACAAACATTTAGTAAGGCAAAGCTGGTACAGATTCAAGGTCAGTGTGACAGTAATCTAACGAAGGACAACTGCTTGAAGTAGAAGAAACAAAGCCAAAAATGTTGTTCATTCTCCAAGTCTGTTCAGAATCTCTGTTGAAGATTGGCTCTCACCCCATAAGGGAAATTTTTAAGATACAGAAGACTTAATAGAAGAAATCTCAGGAGAAATGAGCCACCATAAATACTTTAATTACAGCTCATAACATCTCAAAAATCTCTTCAAGTATAATTCTCATAGGTCTCATTTTGTGATAACTAAATAAAATTAACAGTTACATTTGTTTGTGCCAGATCTTTTAAGTTTTGCAGACCCATCATAAACAAGTACCCATGAACACTTAACCAGAAAGCAGGACTTTCTGTTCCTTATAGGACATTTATAGGGCACAAACTCTTGTATAGTTCCTAGTAGAACTCACTGTGTCCAAGTACTGTTGCAAAATAAAGACTGAAAAAAAACAAACAAAAAAACCTAATCAAATCCTTTACTGAGTGGCTTCAGAGAATTTTAAAACATACAGACTAATTGTTTTTCCATAACAAATAAATTACTTATTTTACTAGATACCACGTGTGAAACTTTGGCTCCATTTAACATAATTGTTCACACAGAATCATAGAATGGCTGTGGTTAGAAGGGATCTCACAGGCCCTCAGCCCCAGCCCTGCCATGGGCTGGGTGCCCCCCACCAGCTCAGGCGGACCAGGCCCCATCCGTACCCTTGGACACCTCCAAGGTGGGGCACCCACAGCTCTGGGCAGTAGCACTAGGGCCTCACCACCTCTGGTGGAAGAATTTCCTCCTCACACCTGACCTTGATCTCCCCTCATTTAGTTTGAAGCCAGTCCCCCTTGTCCCATCACTATTAGATCATGTAAAAAGTTGCTCTCTCTCACGTTTATCAGCTCCCTTCAGGTACTGGAAGGCTGCAATGAGGTCTCCACAGAGTCTCCTCTTCTCCAGGCTGAACGTCCCCAGCTCTCAAAAGAGGTACTGCAGCCACCGGGCACCTTCACAGTCTCATCTGGACCCGCTCCAACAGCTCCACATCTTTCATGAGCCAGAGGCCCCAGATCTGGACACACTACTTCAGAAGGAGCCTCGCAAGGGCAGAGTAGAGGGAGACAATCGCCTCCCCCACAGCCACTGCATTTATTCCATTTTAACAAAATACGCTTCCATGAAATATAACCAAACTCCACACACAAACTCCTTCAGAATTATGGTACTAGCAATGTACCATAAACATTGCCTCGCTGAACACTCCTATTAACCCCAGTGCTCAACACTTCAGCAACCGGCAACAGCTCTGTTCTCTTCAGAAAAATACAAGCAATGAAGTCCACACAAATGTTTCTACTTGCAAAGTATTCATTTGACAAAAATAAGGGGAGCAATATGTTATTCGATAGACATTAATACACCATTATTATGACTTGCTTTCTGTTTCTCAGGTTTTCAGATTTCTAGTGGCTTGGAGGATCAGTTGGTGCTCACAACTTGTAAACATTTATACTCTACTGTACTTCAAAAATGCATTAGCTTCAGCAGCCACTATGATGGAATGTAACTGTTCTATGTCTCTGCACCTGTCATCACTGACATACACAATTTGCAGCCTATCCCTCCTCTTCATTTTCAAAACTGAAGAGAAACTTATTCCCTGACTACAGAAAGTTGACCATGAGGTTAAGAGCAGGTCAATTTATGTCATCAGCTGAAAGCAAAGATAGGTGTATCTGCACCTACACCATACACAGAGTTACTGCTACAAGGTGTTTTGCACCAACACCGTATATATAGTTATGCCAGTTACGGTGAAGTGTACAAGCAGCTCTGTCCGCAGCTGAATGTTCATTGCTAGTACTCACGTGCCACGATCATTGTGTCTGGAACATCTTCCAGGCTGCCCTGGGTTTGGCTGGCATATAGTTAATTTTCTTCATAGAGGTTTGTACGATGTCATGTTTTGGATTTCTGATGAGAAATACCAATGACAGCACATAGATGCTTTGGCTTCTACTGAGCAGTGCTTAAAGAATCAAGGATATCTCAGCTTCTCATGGCCTGCTAGAGATGAGGCTGGAGGTGCACAAGAAACGAGGAGGGGACGCTGACCCCAACTGATGAAAGGGATATCCTATACCATTTGTCACAATAAAAAAGGGGGAGGAATGAGAGGACATTTGGAATGATGCTGTTTGTCTTCTAAAGAAACAGTTACCCACGTCTTTATTTTGTTCTGTGTGGACATGCAGCTTTTGCATTACTTAAACTGTTTTCATCCCAAACCACGAGTTCTCACTCTTTTAGCTTTCAGATTCTCTCTCCTACCTTGCCGTGGGAAGTGAGTGAGTGGCTGCACGGTGCCAAGCTGGCTGGGGGTTAAACACTCTAATGTCTCTCCTCCTACAGAAATCCCGAAGTCAGAAGCAAAATTAGAGCAGATGATGACTTTTCTCCTCTTTAACTCTTGGGAATATATTCTGAGAAAGCATTTCATTCATCTAAGCTAGCTAATTGTTATTTACTTTATTTTACTTATTTAACTGGAAAGGGGAAAGTAAAAACAAGCATTCATTGTCTTAAAAAAAATCTTAAACTGCTTTCAGGGATATGCCTATCACATACTGCACAGTGCGCCCTAATGACCCCACATGGTTAGACAAGTCATTTGGGTATCTTACACAAGCAATAGGTTGAATCTGAACCCAGGTGCACCTCACTGCAAAGCAAGCTCCATAAGCAACAACTAAGGAATCAATGCCTTATGGTGTACTGTACACTGGAGAACACCCTCAGTGTTCAGCACACTGATCTATTTCATATTGTTTCCAACAACACTGTCTCACCAGAGCATTAACAATGCACTGAACATACATGGTGTACCAGCTATTGGTCGGTTTTTATTTTACTTTGCTCTCAAGAAGCTGCTGTGGAATGGTAGAATGTCCAATTAGAACAGCACATACATACACCTGAAGTTGCAGTCATTTCACAGCAATTGCACGTTACCAACAGCAAGCCACAGCGTAAAAATAGTTCTCACCAGCTACATCATGCAATAAGAGTCATAGAATGGTTTGGGACCTCTAATGATCATCCCCTTCTGACCCCTGTACCATGGGCAGGGACACCCTCCACTAGACAAGGATACAGTAACACAGCAAAAATAAGTCCAGATGTCTTGGTGTATGATCACAGAGTTTCACCAATTTGAACAAGAAAAGCAGCTGCAAGCTGAAGAAGAGTATGCCTGGCTTCCAGTCCAATATCATACAGAAACAAGACAGACTGCATCATCTACCAAGGGACCTCAGAACCCACCAACACTGCTGAGTGTACAGATAACTGCTTCTGCAGACACGTTCTGCAGACTTGGTAGTACCTGACAAACAGCCCTACTTACCCGAGGGAAGCCCGAGACTACCTCATGAGGCTAAATCTGCACACATATGAGGCCAGACAATATGCATCCCAGGGTTCTGAAGTAACCGGCTGATGATAAGGGATAAAGGAACTCTAATTGGTAAATCAGCCTCGGTGGGAGCCCAGCTCAAGCACCTGTACAGCAATGCAAGGAGCATGGGGAACAAGCAGGAGGAGTTGCAGGCATCTGCATACCTACAGGGCTATGATGTCATTGGCATCACTGAGACATGGTGGGATGATTCTCACAACTGGGATGTAGGAATAGAAGGGTATAAACTTTAGGAAAGACAGACAGTCAGGGGAGAAGGGGAGGGGGTGTTGCCCTCTACATCAATAACCACCTGGAATCCACAGAGCTTGTAATGCTACAATGTGATGGAATGTACCACGATAATAGCAGGGTGGCAAAGTCTTTGGCAACAGCAAATGAGGACAAGCCCAAAGGCAGCAGCTGCAGAAATGAAGGAAAAGAGCTGCTTACCTTTGGAAGACCTCAGGCAGGCAGAGATCTCCAGTAAGACACCCTTGCCTCCACCACCAACCCTTAAATGAGGACTGGGAAGGGGTGGATCCTGGCTCCACCCTTTCCATTACTCAGGTGTATTGCATGCAGCTGAGCTCCCCTGGGTTGGCCCTGCCTTCCCACCAGGTGCTCAAGCACTGGTTCAGGCCCTGACTTAGCATTTCCACTACAGAGCTCCACCTGGGGATAGATGAGGAGCTGACAGAGAGTATATGCATCAGGGTTAAAGGGAAGGTGGAGGAAGGAGACATTGTAGTGGGCTGCCTGATCAGGAAGACCAAAGGATGAGGCCCTCTATAAACAGATAGGAGCAACTTCACATTCAGAAAACAGGGTCCTCATGGGGGACTTCAACCACCCTGATATCTGTTGGAGAGACAGCACAGCAGCACACCAGAAATCAAAGAGGTTCCAAGAATGTGTCGATGATAACTTCCTATTCCAAGTAGTACAGGAACCCATGAGAAAATGCTGGACCTTGTCCTCACCAACAAGGAGGGGCTGGTGAGTAATGTGAATCACAGCATCATAGAATCACCAAGATTGGAAAAGACCCACAAGATCATCCATGGACTTCTGCAAGGTATTTGACATGGTCTCACACCACATCCTTATTTTTAAATTGGTGAGATATGGGTTTGAAGGGTGAACTATTAGGTGCATAAAGAATTAGCTGGTTTGTCATATCCAGAGTGTTGCTGTCAATAGCTCCACATCCACATGGAGGCTGGTCATGAGTGGTATCCTGCATGGGTCCAACTTAGAACTGCTACTCTTCAACTTCTTTATCAGTGACATAGACAATGGGATCCAATGCACCCTCAGCAAGTTTGCAGATGACACTAAGCTGAACAGAGGGTGTCCCAAGGAGGGACACCATCCAGGGGGACCTGGACAGGCTTGAAAAGTGAGCACACAAAAACCTAATTAAGTTTCAGAAAGCCAAGTGCAGGGCATTGCATTTGGGTCAGGGAAAACCCAGCTATTTGTACAGACTGGGAGAAAAACTCCTTGAGAGCAGCCCTGCAGAGAAGGACTTGGGGGTCATGGTGGACAAAAAGCTGGACACGAACCAGCAGTGTGCACTTGCAGCCCAGAAGGCCAACTGTATCCTGGGTGACATTAAAAGAGGAGTGGGCAGCAGGGAGAGAGAGAGGATCATTCCCCTCTACTCTGCCCTCCTCATGAGGCCACATCTGGAGTACTGTGTCCAGATTTAGGGCCCCCAGCACAAGAAAGAAGTAGGGCTACTAGAGCAGGTCCAGAGTAGGCCATGAGGATGCTCAGAGGCTGCAGCACTTCTCCAGTGGAGACAAACAAAGAGGTGGAAGTGTTCAGTCTGGAGAAGAGGAGGCTCTGGGGGGACCTCATTGCAGCCTTCCAGTACTTTATAAACTCCATGGGAGAGCAAATTTTTACGTAGTTTAATAGTGATAGGACAGGAGAGATCTAGGCCAGATGTAAGGAGGAAGTTCTTTACCCAGAGGTGACGAGGCCCTGGCACAGCTGCCCAGAGCTATGGGTGCCCCATCCCTACAGGTGCTCAAAGCCATGGATGAGGCTCCGGGGAGCATGAGCTGGTGGTTGGCAACTCTGCCCACATTAGGGTATTTGGAACAAGATGATCTTTAACGACTATCCCAATCTAAGCCATTCCATGATTAGATGATTCTGTACAAACAATAAGGTTTACAAAATTGGCATTCACTTTGAAAGAACGTAAAAACACACACAAGTGTGGGAACGTTAGTCTCCTGGATTAAAGAGAATTTCAGTATCAAATTCACATGTTTAATTAACCAAATTTTTATCCCTTGCTCACTGCAAAGCCAACAGAATAAAACAGAATGACTTAAGATACTTACCTGTTATGAATAGGTCCTCTGAACTTTGGGTCAAATTTCCTTGGTTCACCTGCATTTAAAATAAAACAACATAAAATCATGCCCTTATTAAAAATAAAATCTATACAGAAGAGTTGTTAACCACAGTCTTTGAAGAACATCTTCCATAAATCCCCATTTACTCAATTCTGTTAAAATAACTTCATGCAGGCATTACCAGTAATTCACCAACACAACCACCTAGTTTTGGTAGTCAAGATCGAAGTTTTTTCTTCAAGCTTAAGAAATCCGAGGGTGTCCATTTTACCACATGATAAATTAGATGTAGTGATAGGATGTATGTTAATCCATAACATTAACTATATTAAGTTGATGATACTCGAGAGGCAACAACTACACCTCACAGTCACACGCTTGCTAAGTGCGTTTGGCAGCAATGAGTAAGTAAACTAGCTCTTTGGAGCTGCAAGCTAAATCCTTCTGATTTTTCTCTAAAAGAACAGTCTGGAGTCATTTTTGTACATAAACTGCTGATCTAGTATTTCAAAAAACTACACTGGCTCAGTGTTCTTCTATCAGGACTCATTCTGTATTCTAGAATAAGTATGCCTTTTTTCCCCTTTATTTGTACCCCTGACTTTGACCAATTATAAAATATTTTCAGACTGCCAGTGGAATGAAAACAATATTTTAAGAAACAGAGTCCAGAAAACTTACAGAGTTTACTACTCAGTCAGTACTTTGTGAACTTTGCTTTTCCTGATATGGAGATCTCGAGTCAGCTAGTCTTAAATACATTTTTTTTAATAAACATTTTCTTTCCCCCTTTGCCCATTTTTGATATGATACTTTAATCATATCAAACATGGTACTGTGTTTTAAATATTCTCAAAGTCTTTAGATTCAGGCAATTTTTTTTTATGCTTTTCTTTTGAGGCATGGTACTGAATTGCCTCAATATCCCATAGCAGTATACTGCAAGTGTTTCTAACAGACATTTCTGAGCACTTTCAACAAGTATGACATGGAAAAGGGCGTAGGGGTAACAGCATTCATATTTAAAAAGCTAAATTGTAAAAGATAATATTTCCAGCTTGTTTTTTTGAACAAAATGAAGATAAAAGAAAAATTTTAATGGTAATACACACAGTCAGGGAATATCCACAGAGTCATTTTCAGCTTCTTCAGTATTGCTTACAACACTGTGCCACCCAGTGATGCTGAGACACTTGTGATTCCACAAGCTTTTCCATTAAAACACTACAATCACTTTTTGTATGTTCAAGGCACCCGTAAAGCATAGTCTCAAAAGAAATGATGTAGAACTGTTTCCTGTAACAGCTAGTATCTGCTTTTTCCATTAGGGAGGGGAAAAAACCTTTATTATATATTTTAAAAAGAGATACAGAAACGCAAGAGAAAACACATAAAGTCTTTGGCATTGTTTACTCAGCACAGACACTGCTCTGATGAGTTGATGAACTAGCATTTCTGTATAATACATGCAACTAAGCAGCAAAATGAACCCCCTTTACTGTGGCAATTCTTACAAAGTAAAGAGTCCACATTACTGCACTAAACAATTTAGCCAGAGAGCTAAACGCCGGCAACACTGCATGTTTTAGTTGAGTGTTTACAAAGCATTACATTGGTAGCTCTCAGAATTCAGCATTTGTAACTTGACATGGAATAAAATGTCTGCATGCCACTTGTGCAAGCACCACGTTAAGCCTTCTGTGCAATACAGCAATGATTTGTTAACTCAGTAAGGTATCACAGTTAGTAATTGTGCTTTTGCAGCCTGTGCTGTTGTGACAGTAAGCTGTCTTTACACTTCACAGCTGGCAAATCTTTCTTCCTCTATTGCCCTCCCATAGTACAACTTATGCATAGATGTTAAACAAGATGCACCCTGCCAAGTCTCAGTCTAAAATATAAACTATCTGCTGCATATCAATTTTTCATTCTTACCAAATGGGACATTTATCTGTAGAAGCTGTCATCATTCACTAAATTATTTTCTCAATAAAATATACATTTCAGCTTTCTGCATAGCACAGCAGTGCAGAACAGATACATTAGAACTAGAAAGTCTTAGCATTGCTGCTTTAGATAGTATAACACCTATATACTAAAAGGAAATACAAGGCACTGTATTTATTGTGCGAAACCAAAAGCCTGAAGCCATCTTTTTCTTAATAAACTAGACATCTCTCCTTCCAGAGACAAACAGAATCCCCATACACTGATGTTTGCCAGTATGAAGTTTCCACTTCTTGTGCAATATGATTATAAAACCTATTATAGAATCTGTAATGAGACATAGATATGCATTCCTATGACAAATTTTAAAAACAAAACTACATGCTAGAACCAAGTTTAAGTAAATCCTGTACTGCAGTGACAAGAAAAATCATATTAACCCACAAATGATGCATGCCATATAATTATACATGTCATTGTGCTATTGCAGAAAATCACAGTGATCTTCTAATGTTGACTTTGAGATATGTAGCATAATCGGTACCAGTAATCAAATACGATGAAGATATAAGGGATCTTTTTGAAAACATAAACCATTGGTTGTATGCTCATACTCTACCTGCCAAGACTAGACTGCCTGTCACTCTGCGGTGCTTAGGCTAGAAGGAACGGCCTCAAGCTGCACCAGGGGAGATTCAGGTTGGACATCAGGAAAAATTTCTTCTCCAAAGGAGCAGTCAGGCACTGGAACAGGCTGCCCAGGGAGGTGGTTGAGTCACTGCCACTGGAGGCATTCAAGGAACATTCAGATGATACTAAGGGACAAGGTTTTGCGGGGAAATAGCAGTGGTAGATGGGCAGTTGGACCGGATGATCTTGCAGGTCTTTTCCAACCTTGGTGATTCTAGGATATAAATATCTTTCACATTACTGATTTGTTAAACATCTCCCTTTTCAAACATGTTTACTGATTAAGATAGGAATTCTTGCATTTGATTACTGGTATCTGGTATGATACTTGAATACAAAAATATCTGGTTATGCATTAGAGTGATTACAATGGTAGGCAAAAACAGATTTGTCTAGAAAATAAGATTTAAAAGCATCACGCTAATTCATGTGCTATTCCCTATATAGAAACAAACACCCTGTAGCAGTATTCTTAAAACAAACAAAAAACCCAACCAACCACAAACCACGAAGAATAATATGAAGAACACCATTAAAATAGAGATTTGGTGTCTTGTGGCTATTGTCTCTTTAACAGAGATTAACACTTGTCTGTGTAACACCATACATAAGATGATTATGAATGCCTGCTTATTTGCATGCATCTAGTCTGTGTACAGCATAGTCCACTATGATGAAAGGAGCAGCAGCTCCCATGGCTGTTTTTGAACCATTAGATACATGGTTACAAATGGCATTAGTAAGATTATGTTAATTAGACCCAGTGTTTCAACAGAGAGTCACATTTTCATTGATTTTACCTTCATCTCTGACACTGCTGCCATTTACTGTAGGACGCACTCTGAAGTCTTACCAGGGCTAGCAATGGCTCTATGTACCCGGAACAATGAAGGCACTCACAAAATGACACAGGCAGATTTAACTTAAGAATTTATTTGAACAAATAAATCATTTGCAGTTGATCAAAAGCAGTCAGAAGTGACTCTTTGTTCTAAGTTTTTTCTGCTTATTAATAGAGAACAGACTTTGACTACATTGTCTATTTTGTGTCTATGAAAATTCCTCTTGAATCAGAAACTTGAGTTTAAAAAAGCCAAATGTGTCCTTAAAAAAGGGCAACTGTGACTATTGACATTTGTCTCTGTAGACCCCTAAACACACAACGAGTTAAGCCAAGTTGGTCTTCATCCATTGAGCCAGGTTCTTTACCTAGGTAGCGAGACTGCTATTTTTTTTTTTTTTAAAGTAATCCAATATTAGGTAAAGGCTTTCCTTCTAAAATGAACTTCTCAGCATTTCCAACATATACAATTAATGAGATAGTTAACATTGACACAGAAAATATTGTCTCCATTCAACTAATTATTAGGTGCTAAATTAAGTACTAATTATGGTTTAAATAATGATCTGAAAATTATTTGAATGATTTTGAATTTAAGAGGATAAAGCCCTCATGTGTGCGTACACATGTGCTGCTCCAAAATAATGCCTCCTACATTATTAGGATGGCCCGTGATGTCAGAGGCAGTGGTATGGCAGCAGAGGTTGAACCTTCCGGACAATATTCCATTACATGTTGTTGTAGTGTGACAGATGGCAGCAGAGAGAGGTAGTCTGACAAAACGGCATCTGACATGGAAGTGTGTATGACGCAAAGGTGTGTCAGTAAATTCCTCCAAGCAGAAAAAAATCACACCCACTGACATTCATCAGTGCTTGCGGAACATCTACAGAGATCAAACAGTGGATGTGAGCACACGGAGGTGGTGGGTAGGGTGTTTCAGCACCAGCAGAGACTTGAAAGCCAAGCTGCGTTCTGGACAGCCATGCACAGCTGTCACAACACAAAATAAAGAGCATCTCAACCAGCTCAACCACACACAGGCTAATGGTGGTGATTATGTTGAAAAGTAACATTTTGTAGTGGAGAATTCTATCAAATAGTGTTCTTGTGCTTTTTGTATCCGTTGTAGTTTCCATGAAAATAACCAGGAGGCATTACTTTCAGAGCAACCTACGTCCACATAGCCTGAATGCTTTAAGAAATGCAATAATTAACTTGCTTGAAGAAAAAATATATTTCTGAAGTCACAATCATTTCCATTCCTGTTACTTAACAGACAAAATTATTTTACATCAAGATACAGTCCATGTTTCTCACTATGATTTGAATCAGTACCCTGCTAAGCCCTATTTTAAAAAATATCCAACTAGTGATGAAATGCCAAAGTAATTCTGTGTTTTCACAATTAGAATAAAAGACAGCATTCAGATTTAAGAGGGGGAGGAGAAAGAAATCTAAAAAAGAAAAGAAGAAAGAAAAGCTTTTTCTTCACTTCTTCGCCTGGATTTTTTTCCCCTTTAAGTATTTCCCACTCTCTAGAGAATTTAAGCAAAAATCTGGTCCAGAGATCACATTCCATCCTCCTCCTATTCCCACTGCTTGAGCCATTCTGATTGTCTTTCACAGTTCATCACCAGAAATAAAGCACATCACATCAAAGAGTTTGATCATTAGGTACCAAGACATTCTGGGATACCTCTGCTATTTTGTCAGAGATGGCTGAATACACACAGCTGCATTTACAGTTGAGTGTATTACTCTTTCAACAAACTGACTGGAAAAATGGTCATGTTTATCTCCTGAAGTATGATTTTCTCCTTATACATTCTACAAGTTTCACAATTTTAGCAACATACAACTCACTAGAAACTAACTGAAAAAATAAGAGGCTTCCCTTATCTATTACATGTTTCCTGATCGTTAACTGTATTGGCTTTACGTGGCAAGGTTTTGGTAGCAGGAGGGCTGCAGGGGTGAATCGTGCAAGGTGAGCCCAGACACTGCCCCATGTTAGACAAGAGCCAGCTCCAGACGGAAGTGGCTGGTGGCCAAAGCAGAGACAATGAGCAATGTTGGTTGTGCCTCCAGGATAACATTTAAAAGAAAAGGGAAAAATGAAAACAGAAACCACCACACTGCACAATTGCAGTGAGAGGGGTGAGAAGACAATAGACAAACTGCCCTGCAGACACCAAGCTCTGTACATTAGGAGGTTGAGGAACTGCTCCATGCCTTTGCGGGAAGCCCACATCGGATCAGTTTGAGAAAGATGGCATCTCATGGGAGGGACTCTACACGGAGCAGGGGAAGGACAAGGATGAAGGAGCAGCAGAAACAAAGAATTACGGACTGACCACATTCCCATTACCTTGCACCACTCACACAGAGTAAGTAAAAGGATGACAGAGGGAAGACAGGTTTAGTTTGCTTTTAGTTCTCACTGCTTTACCATTATTAACTGTCAATAAACTGATCTTCCCCAAAGTTGAGTTGTTTTGTCTGTGATGTAACGGACAAGCAATCTCTCTACTTGTCTCAACCCACAAGTTGTTTCACAATATTTCCCCCACGTATCCTGCTGAGGGCAATGAGAGGGCTGCATGTCAGGCACCTGGCAGCTGCACACGTCAACCCACCACAATAAGCAATGTACTAGTCCACATCAGCATTAGTCATACTCAGTGATTTTATGGGAGGCTTTTGTCCTGGACAAAAATGTTTAGTTAATTGCACATCTAGTATCCACCACAAGTTTTGGACAAGATTTGCAAATAACTTTGCAGCAGGTTTTCTATACAGCTGAATGTGCTTTCTACCTACAAGGGAAAGCAAAATCACTTCTAACAACTTGCTCATCCACGTTTGTCACTACTGAAGTTCTGCCAAAGGTAAACGACAGTTCTCTCGACAGGGAAAAAAGCGTGCATTATAGAGAATTAATGGCTAGAAGTCAAGCACAAATTCATACTGCTAGAAATATTTCATTCTAAGTATGATTACAGTGTGGTCACCAATAACTACCTTTAAAAAAGGCAGTTCTGATGGTGACATACAACAAATGCAACACAGAAGGAAACATCATATTCCTTGTCTTTCACTTGTGTTCACTTTGATCTGTGATGTTGAAACCACTACAGCAAGGGTTGGTAGGAAAAAGTACAAACTCCTTTAAAAGGGAAGAAACAGTGAAAGAGCAGGCAATAGCCTACAGCTGATCTTTAAAGCAAAGCAATTCTTTGTAGCAAAAAGACATAGAACATAAAGAGGTAGACAGAAAAGACGACTGAGCAAATACTTCAGATTCAAGATGCATAGTGGCTGCAAATTATGCAAAAATAGATAACTGTAAATGACATCAGCTATACTACAGGAACTTACCAGCTATACTAATATTTCACATAAACAGGGCAGAGTAGAGATGGAGGATCGCTTCCCCTGACCTGCTGGTCACTCTTTTTAAATGCACCCCAAGACACCACTGGCTTTCTTGGTCACAAGGGCGCACTGCTGGCTCACAGCCAACCTGTGATCCACCAGGATGCCCAGGTCCTTCTTCACAGAGATCCTACCTAGCAGGTCATCCCCCAACCTGTACTGACACATGCAATTATTCCTCCCCAGGTGCAAGACCCTACACTTGCTCTTGTAAAACCTCATCAGGCTCCTCCCTGTCCAACGCTCCAGCCTGTCTGGGACTTGTTGAATGGTAGCACAGCCTTCTAGTGTGTCAGCTGCTCCTCCCAGTTTTGTATCATCAGCAAACTTGCTGAGGGTGGATTCTATCCCTTCATCCAGGTTGAAGATGAAGATGTTGAACAAGACCAGACCCAGCACCAACCCCTGGGGAACACCACTAGTTACAGGCCTCCAACCAGACTTTGTCCCACTGATGACAACCCTTTGAGCTCTGACAGTCAGTCAGTTCTCAATCCACCTCATCATCCACTCACCTATCCCACACTTACCGAGTTTCATAACAAGGATGTTGTGGGATACAGTGTTGAATGCCCTGCTGAAGTCAAGGTACACAGAACTGGATGTACATCAGTCTTGACGATGTACACCTAAAGCTTACACCACTTTATTATTAACAACTATTAATATTTTAACCTTAGTACAGCAACTGAAGATGTCATTAAATCCAATTAAATAAATTACACACCACTACCAACACTACAATCACCAAAGATAATGAACAACCTATCTGATGTCATGCAAAGTAGCGATAATCTGGTGGTATGTATATGATTATCCATGACAACATATGTTTTCACTAATCATGATTTGAAAAAAGTCAGATGACTGCGTGGTGTAAAACTATACCATCAGCTATACCTGCTAAATCTACAATGAGAAGCATAGAGAAATTGGCACACTGTAGGTTAATGGGAATCTGCTTCTTTATCTTGCCTGAAATAACATTCTCAGAAGTGTCAAATTTAAGAAGTCTATTTTTAGTTTTGCAGGCTTTTAAGAAGAGCTTAAGAGGGTTTGAGACACTGGATGGAATTCAGAAACTATGAGATGCAAGTATTGTTTTCTAATAGCTGCAAACTGAAGCAGCATTTTCAAAATACTTTTTCAAAAGCCATTCCTTCCTTTATTTTTCATTTCACTCTGGTAAATTCCATACTCCTATGTCTTACAGACCTGTTCTTACACAGAAAAAAACACATGGGCAGTGGATTTTTGAAGTTATGTGCAATAAGGCTGTTATTTGCAGCGTCATGTCTCCTCTCAGTCTCAATTCAATGAGCAGTCAGTATTAATGAAAGATTTTTTTGTTCAGTTTGGTGTGATGGAAGCACACAACCATTTCCATAGGACAATGCCTGTTTTCAGCTGCTCACGTGTTTTCTTCTCTAGTATTTGAATTTTATTTTGCAATAAACCCAAGACAAACCTAAATTCACAGGAATCCTGTCCCAGTGTAAAGAAAATCTGATGTAGTACCAGCTGTTATTACAAAAACCTAGAATTATCACATGCATTTTTTAGTACAGTAAGTGCAACAGCCTCAGCTCTGCCAAACTGTATATCATTCACTATACAAACAAGCAAAAATGTTTTGAGTGTTTGGGTCTACAGCTTTAATTTCACTGCTATTTGCAGCACAGTTGTATAGCGAGTATGTAAGATTTAGAGAGCTATTATCTCAAACATCAAAGAACAATTATAAACAGGTTACAGACCATTGCTCAATCACAGATTGGTGAAAAAAATATTTATCTTCAGCACAACTCCCCCTTCACAGACACATCACCTAAATAATTAATTGGTGCATTGACACAAATGCTTTAATATCTCTAATTCTTCAGAACTTTAAAAAAGTTCTTAAAGGAAGATGGACCAACCCTCTTGAGTACAGAAATATACTCCCTTTTTTTGACAACAATACTGTACAATTGAGTTACTGTATTAACTTCTTTGTTTTATTACTACCTCCAACTCACTGGGAGAGTATTACATTGTTAGGACAAAAAATTCTTCTGATATAAGCTGCATTTCAAATTTCTCAATTTGCTAGAAGCTAGCAACAACCTGTTGATTCAGTTTTAAGTTCTGATTAAGTTTCTAACACAAGAACTATCTGAAAATATTATACATCTAGCTAGGAAAGATATCCCATTATTCTAGTAAGTATATAGTATTACTTTTCTAAACCACTAGTAAATAGTCAAGAAGGTAACGTACAGACTAGGAAAACCTTGACAATGTCTTCTGAAGACAAAGAACAGGTACAAGAACATAAACCAACTCTTAGTTATTTTATTTCGCTAGCCTCTTTACCAGAATCAATCTTAAGATGAAGCAGCTGTTTATTTTCTAAGCTACTCCCCTTTTTGATCTGTACTGGAACAGAGTTTTTATAATGTCAGCATAGTTTTTACAGTGTTGGTAAATCTGTAGCAAGGCCTAAAGCCCTAGAAGTTGCAGTGAATTGAAAGCTTTGGCTCTTACATTACTCAAGCAAGATCAGTTTTCTCATCTGCCTTTTCCTGGCAACACTTAAATGCCCACAATGGGAAAAAGCCTAGGAAAAGAGCTCTTGGCAGCTGCATGCTTTCTTTCCTTTCACTTGCAAAGCCACATTGCTAGGTATAACCTAACTTCATTGATAGCATCTCGACAAGTATTCTAGGGATTTTGTTTGTTTGCTGTACAAGAGAAGTCTGCAACAAGATTCACCTTGTGGACTATTGTTTGTTTTTAAGAAAGTTTCATTGATTCATCCTTCTGATATGTTCTTCACTATCCCAGAGTGCTGCTTCACTGCAGACTCTTTTTTAATTTCCTTCCCTGATGGGTATCCTTTCATCACTAGGGGATAAGAAGTGAAAGCCAGCACTTTTTAGTAGCTCAGCCTGGTTTTTGTTTGTTTTATTAGTAGGTTTTCTGGTGGTTTTAGTAGAGTATCCTGGTGGGGTTTTTTTTTTGTTTGCTTTGGTTTTTTAGGTTCTCTCTGCAAACTAAACATCAGGACTGCTGCTGAGATGAACGCTCCCCTTCAGTCTGGAGTTCTAACATCGTGGCTAGCCTTGAGCTCATGCAAAATGCTGGACTACGCTTACATTTCCTCTTGCTATTTGTGAAGAGCCCATCAGCACAAATTAGCAAAGGTCTACTTGGCCTGAACTACATAAACAGAAATACAATGTACACAAGTACTCTGTTACTTGCCCTCTAAAGTAAACTGTTCACGGCTACACTACTTCTGTTACTAATGTTTTATCAGTTTAGTTTTCAATTTCCCAGAGCCTAGACAGGTGCCAGAAGAGGGTTAACAAGGAAATATACATACATATTACCTACATATTTTCCTAAAAAATTTTATATATATAAAAATTTCATTATCACACAAATCTCCCTCAAACATTGAAGTTACTTAAGGGGATAAATAATGCAATAGTTCAAGAGTACCGGTCACAGGGACATGCACTTATTATCATTTTACTGTTTACAGCAGTTGTCTAGATGCTAGCACAGATATTGCATTGTACTGAAAGCAACAGAAAGGGGTATTCATGGATATAGCTCATTGCCTTTTTCCAGCTACAAAGCAATAGAACTGGAACTATTTACCATTCTCCGGGGTGGGGGGGAGGAAACTATGTTTTTCTATGTGGTTAATCAGCTGCTTCTTAGCAACCATATCACGTCTGAGGAATTCTCTCAGAAAAAAATACAAGTGATGAAGAAACAATTAGTTTTACTGTAACATCCAGTACAAGTAATATTAAATAACAAAAATTAGAGCTATTATTCAGCATATCCACTTGTTTCAAAGGACAATTATTATGAAAAACACTAATTCAGCTACCAGATTTCATGGTACAGCAGCTTGTACAAGTCTAGATGCTCTGCGTGCACTTGACCCAGCAGGAATCCACTAACCTGAAACAGATACCTGCTTTCTTCCAGATACTACTGTGCCCAAGAGACAATTAAGGAGAATTCTGCTCATGCATTAGAGCTCCTCTTTCTAGTGACATGCTCATAAGGCAGGAACAAGTTCCCACCTTTTCCATGTCAGAAGCACATACCAACCATATATTAACAGTATTATGTAGCTTCTAATTTAAGAGATGTGTACAAGCATGGGACTTCCTGCTGGAGAGGTAACCCACCAAAAATCTTCTGAAAGCTGAAGTCTAACGGCTGCCAGGCGTTTATTTCCTGTCATCCTAACAAAAGTAAAACATGGGCCTATAATAAACCTGCTTTGTCTCAGTAGTTACTTGTTAGGCTTATCACTGCTTTCCCACCATCCTCCTGGAGTTTATATCATTTGTATTACACCACCTTGAATGAGATCTCATTTGTACCATTACGTCAACATATTCCATCTAGTGCTGTGGACAACTAGTTCTCCTCCTGGCTTGACTACTAACTTTCTCCACCCAAGAGAAAAATAAGGAATTAATTTTCAACACTTTCCCCTCAGGGCTGAATGCAGCCTATAGTGTCTCAACCAGGAGCTGCTACAAACACTCCGGAGGGTAACATCCCACATGCTTTCTTTTATTGCAAGTTCTGGCTCTCTAACTTACTGAAACTGGACAACCACTGAAGTAAGAGCCCACAAAAAATAAAGTTGATATGAACTTTGAATGGCTATTCCATTTGTCTTCTTCAAAGATATTCTTAGGTACTTCTGCACTGCTTCTACCACTGACTGAAACATCTTCAAAGTCCTAGATGAACCATTACAGTTTAGCAGGAAAAGACTAAATGCAAAAACCTTGATGTCCAAGCTTGATTATATCTTGTACGAAGTACAGCCATTACATTCTGCTTAGCTTTCACTGTAAAAGAAACAGTTGGAAAATTTGGGCATCTTTATGGTACTGAACAATGCAGTCATATGCCATCATACACAGCTGCTTGCTCATCTTACAGATAAGCTCTTATGTTCTTTGATAGTCCTAAGTCAATTTATGCTACCCTGCTACATGTCTCTGCATTGCTGCATTAAGCTAATACAATAGCTAACACAAATACACTACTCTACACTTTTCACAATATGCAGATGCTACAGAAACAAGCCACTGTTACACACACTGGCAGATTTTGTAAATATGACTGCCTCTGACACAAGCACTACAGCAACAAGAAAGAAACAGTAAATACAGTAAGCAATCATGTGTTACATGCTTTTACACTCCAGGAGTAAATATACAGTAAAAAAATGAGTGTCTTCACACAAGTAATGATCAATTACTGAACAAGGATTCATTGCAGGGTCTACAAAATAATCAGTGACATTTATCTGTAAAAGCCCAATGCTTACCACATGGAATGTCTTCCACTGACACAGAAGATATCCAGTTGGCTGACATTAATAAAAGCAGAACGCTTAACTAATGGAAAGAGGGAATAACAGAAAGTCCCAGGAAGCTGACTAACAAAAAATACATGTGCTTTTATGTTTCAAAAAGTAGACTAAGTCTTTCTCAAACTCTAACTTTTCTCAGATACCTTAGCCTTAGATGTCTACATGTATAACAGTACATTGAATCTGTTTCTCAGCGTTTGTCAGTTGATTCTGTCACTTTAGTGATAACATTTATGGGGCTTTGTTTCCAATAGCTCTTACACAAAGGTACACTTCATGAAATACAAGAGCTTCCCCATCTCAGAAAGAAGGCTAGACTGTCATAAATCAGTGGCAGCTCTCAGCCATACCTTGAGAATAGATTCATTTTCCTTTTTCAAATATGGTGATAAATATTGTCTCTAAATGTCCTTGAAATTTATTTCTTGAAAAGATTCCCACAAAAGCAGGTATGCAGTAGACCTCTTACACAAGCAGGCAGAAACTTCCCTCTACATAAGGGAAGGTCACTGCAGAAGACTTCTTACTTTCAGACTACCACATTTTTACCATCACCTCTAGTTTTACAACAAGCACTTTTCCCTGCTAAGACCTCCTACTCTTAGGGGTTTACCCCATTATGCCAAAGATAGATTATGTTTTGCTATTTCAGCTACACTGAAGGTGCTTTCTGCTACAGTAACACTAGTATTATGATCAACCCATCAACGAATCAATAGGATTCAGGCCCTGTCACATTATTCCACCTACAAAAAGGAAGCATTGATACAGTATCTCAAAAGCCTGATCTAATTCAGAAAGTTAATTCATAGTAACATAAAATATGAATTGTAATGCAATAACATACACAGTGGTTCAGACTGACCACTTGGATACACTCTTATTCCGCATAATATTATAGCAGTTTGGAATAACATCTTACTTCAAAGAAGTGTATTCATATAGGATGGTTGTGATAAAGGTTACTATCCATTATTCCACAAACTCCTTTCTTTTTCTCCTCTACTCTTCCACTTCGAAGAATCCAGCTTAAATTCACTATGTTTCTGATTCAACTGAATGAGAAGAAGGTCCTACTTGCATATTGAATCCCAGATTACAGCCCTGGCATTGCCTCTAACAGGTCACAGCCTCTTGCTGTTTGCAAAGGCCCAAGACAGAAGCATGCCTGGCCTGTTCCGTCAGGACTTTTACTGACTCAAAATATCAGAGTCCAAAAAAATCTAGTATCTTCTACTGTAACAGTATATCTTATGAAGACCAGTTCATTTATTTTGGAAAAGGAAGAATATGCTTTGAAAATAAAGATTTACTATACTGTAGACATTCAGAGAATAAGCATGATATTTCAAACTGATTTGACCAGGAATTACCTTTAGAAGCTCTTATAACTGATACAGGCTGGTTTAGCAATTGGTACCAATATACTAGTTTAAGGACCAGTATAATAGTTTAGCAAAAGGAATTAACGTGTGCTAGTTCTAAAGCTTCCCAGTTTAGCTTCGCTTGGTATATCAACAGGCTTGTTTTTCTGAACAATCCCTGATTCACTGAAGCACTAAAGTCACAACAAACTACTTTTATCTTTGCATTCACCAGGTGCAAGGACTTCTTCTTGAGTTTCATACAAATTGCTTTGAGTTACAGTGGTTGAGGCCATGGAGCATGTTCAGAGACGGCCCACAAAGCTAAAGAGGGGTCTGGAGCAGAAGTCCTATGGGGAGAGACTGAGGGAACTGGAATTATTTAGCCTGGAGAAGAGGAGACCCAGGGGAGATCTTATCACTCTGTATAACTCCCTGAAGGGAGGCTGTGGCAAGGTGAGGGTCAGTCCCTTCTCCCATGTAACTAATGATAGGACGAGAGGGAAAGGCCTGAAGCTGCATCGGGCAGATTCAGGTTAGACATAAGGAAAGATTTCCTCTCCTAAGGAGTGGCTAGGCACTGGAATGGGCTACCCAGGGAGCTGGTGGAGTCACCATCCCTGGAGATATTCAAGAACCATTTAGATTTGTACTGAGGGACATAGTGTAGTGGGGAAGATTGGTGATAGGAGTACAGTTGGACTGGATAATCTTCAAAGTCTTTTTCAACCTCAGTGATTCTCAGCACCTGGTCTAATGGCTGCAGATAGGCATCACCTGCCTTTAAGAGGAAAACAGATCCTAGCCCAAGCACTGGTGGGGCTCACTGAGAGGGCTTTAAACTAGGTAGGAATGGGGAAGGGGATACTATGAGGCTCACTAGGGTGGAGCAAGTAGACCAGAACATTATACTAGACCTGATAGCAGAATAGAGCACAATGGAAGAGAGAAAAGCTAGGGATTGCTATCATGCCAGGAGATTGCAGAGGAAAAACCTCTGAACTGCCCTGTAGGAGCTTGCAGGGAATCCTCAGAGGAGATAACATTTCCAACCTCCATCCAAAACCTTTTCATGTCCCTCTAGGAAATAGAGGAGGAAAGCTTCAGCGTTCTTTCAGATGCTTGAGGAAGAACCCCTCCAGAAAGAGGATGCATCAGAAAGCCCAGCTGAAGTGCCTTTACACCAAAGCAAGCAGCATAACAAATAAACAGGAGAATTTAGAAACCATAACATGCTCAGAAAATTACAATTTGGTTGCTATCACAGAAATGTGGTGTAATGATTCCCATAACTGGAATACCACTGTAGAGAGGTGTAACAGTATAACAGGATGGAAACTACCACAATAATAGCAAGTCAGCAAAGTCCTTAGCAACAGCAAATAAGAATAAACCCAAATACAGCAGCCACAGATGCAGAAATAAAGGAAAAGAGCTACTTACCTCTAGAAGACCTCAGGCAAACAGGAATCTCTAGCAAGAAATGCCCTTACCTCCACTGCCAACCCTTAAATGAGGACTGGGAAGGGGTGGATCCTGGCTCCACCCCTTCCTGTCACTCAGGTGCATTGCTTGCACCTGAGCTCACCTGGGTTGGCCCTGCCTTCCCCCCAGGTGATCCATCACTGCTTTAGGCCATGACTTAGCACTTCCTCTACAAGAGATATTGTCTTTTTAGAAGGGATAGGATGGGCAGGAAGGGTGGGGGAGTTGCCATCTATGTTAAAGACTGGATAAACTGTGAGGAGCACCCACTGAGAAATGGTGAGGAGCCGGTTGAGAGCCTGTGGGCTGAAATTAGGGACAGGACTAATAAAGGGCACCTAGCAGTAGGGGTCTACTATAGGCCACCTGATTAAGGGGAGCCTGCTGACGAGGCTTTCTTCCTTCAGCTGCAGGGGGCATCTTGCTAGCAGGCACTTGTCCTGCTGAGGATTTAAACCACCCAGATATGTGCAGGGAAAACCACACAGTGAGCTGCAAGAGATCCAGGAGATTACTGGAGTCTGTGGATAATAACTTTCTGGTGCAAGTCTTGGACAGACTGACCAGAGGTGAAGCGCTGCTGGACCTGGTGCACACCAAGGCAAAGGAGATCATTAAAGGTGTTAAGACTGGAGGCAGCCTGGGCTGCAGCGACCATGCCATGGTTGAGTTTATGATCTCAAGGAACGTGGGCCTGGCAAAGAGCGGGGTCAGGACCCTGAAGTTTGGGAGAGTGAACTTCAGGCTGTTTAAGGAATTGTTAGACGAAAACTCCTGGGAAGCTTTCCTTAGAGACAAAGGAGTGGAAGAAAGCTGGCTACTCTTTAGGATGCCTTTCTGAGAGCACAAGAGCTCTCTGTTCCTCAGAATAAGAAAGCGGGCAGAGGAGGCAGGAAACCAGCATGGATTGGCAAGGACCTGCTGGTCAGACTGAGGGAAAAGAAGGGATTGTACCAGCTGTGGAAACAAGGGCGTGTCACCTGGGGAGAATACAGGGATGCTGTCTGGACTTGCACAGGGGGGATTAGGAAAGCCAAGGATGGCTGTCAGCCAAGATGGAACTGAACTTGGTGAGGGACGTTAAAAACAACAGGAAGGGGTTTTATAGGTACACTGGCCAGAAGAGGCAGGCCAAAGACAGCATACCTCCTCTAGTAAATGAGAAAGGATAACTAGCTACAACTAGCCTTCTCCATAGCTACAACAGATATGGAGAAGGCTGCGGTACTAAATGAGTTCTTTGCCTCAGCCTTCACTGGCAGCCAGGATTCTCGTATTTCTCACATCTGCAAAGCTCGAATCCTTGAACCTCTAGGTGGGAACTGGGGGGAGTAAATCCCCTCCGGCTGTAAGGGCAGAATAAGTCCGAAATCACCTCATGAGACTGAATGTATACAAGTCCATGGGGCCGGATGACATGCCTCCCAGGGTCCAAAAGGAGCTGACTGATGTGGTTGCTGAGCTGCTTTCCATTATATGTGAAAAGTCAAGGCTGTTAGGCGAAGTCCTCGGGAACTGGAAAAAAGGAAACATCACTCCCATTTACAAGAAAGGGAGGAAGTAGGACCCAGGGAACTAGAGGCCAGTGAGCCTCACCTCTGTGCCTGAGAAGATCATAGAGCAGATCCTCCTAGAAGACATGTTAAGGCACATGAGGGATGAGTGGGTGATTGTATGGGAACTGCTAAGTTATGGCCTGAAGCACTGATTGAGCACCTGGAGGAAAGACCCAGTCAGCTCTGGGAGCACAGGTGAAGGCAATTCACTGTGTGCCCGGAAGGGCTGGAGCCTGGCTCCACCTCTCTTAGGCCTCATTTAAGGGCTGACTGCCACTGAGGAAGGATCTCTGTTTGGATATCCCTCCTTGGTGGAAGCTTTTCCCTGTGAACTCAGAATCTTCTGATACAGGTGAGTGATCTTCTTCCCTTCCCTTGTAGCACCTTGCTATTGTGCTGGTTCTTCCACCTCTTTTGTAATGCCTTTTCCATTGCGTTGGTTCTTCTGATTGCTATGGTGATCCAAGACAGGTAGCGTAGCCTTACCAAGGGCAAATGGTGCCTGACCACTCTGGTGGCCTTCTATGATGGAGTGATGGCACTGGTGAACAAAGGCAAGGCAATAAATATCACCTACTTGCACTTGTGCAAGGCCTTTGACATAGTTGTCCACCACATCCTTATCTTCAATTTAGAGAGATACAGACTGGAGGGATAGACTATTCAGTGGATAAGGAATTGGATGGAAGGCTGTAGACAAGGGGTTGTGATGAATTGCACTATGTCCAGATGGAGGCCAGTGACAAGCAGTTTTCCCCAAGGGTCTGTCTTGGGACCAGTGCTCTTCAACATCTTCATCAATTACAGGCTCGAGTGCACCCTCAGCAAGTTTGCCTATGACACCAAGCTAAGTGGTGCGGTTGACATGTTAGAAGGAAGGACTGCTATTCAGAGGGACCTTAACATACTTGAAAGGTGGGGCTGTGTGAACATAATGAGGTTCAACATAGCAAAGAGCAAGGTTTTGCACTTGAGTCAGAGTAATCTCAGATACGTATACAGACTAGGAGAAGAACTCCTTGAGAGTAGCCCTGCAGAGAAGGACCTGGGGGTCCTGCTGGATGAAAAACCAAACATGAGCCAGCAGCGCAGAAAGCCAAATGGTATCCTGGGCTCCATCAGAAGAGGAGTGGCCAGCAGAGATGGGGAAGTGAGTGTCCCTCTCTACTCTGCCCTCGTGAGGCCTCATTTGGAGTACTGTGTCCAGGTCTGGGGCCCACAGTATATGAAAGATGTGGAGTTGTTGGAGAGGGTCCAGACGAGGGCCACCAAGATGAGCAGAGGGCTGGAGCACCACCCCAACGAAGACAGGCTGAGGGAGCTTGGCTCCTTCAGCCTGGAGAAGAGAAGGCTGTAAGGAGACCCCATTGCAGCCTTCCAGTATTTAAAAGGAGATCATAAAAAGGAGGGGAATCAACTTTCTACAAAGGTAGACAGTGATAGGACAAGGGGGAATGGTTTTAAGTTCAAGAAGGGAAGGTTTAGATTAGATATCGGGGGAATTTCTTTACAGAGAGAGTGCTGAGGTGCTGGAACTGGCTTCCCAGAGAGGCTGTGGATGGTCCATCTCTGGAGGTGTTCAAGATAAGGCTGGATGGGTCCCTGGGCAATCTGGTCTAGTCCCAGATCTGGAGGTTGGTGGCCCTGCTTGTGGCAACGGGATTGGAACTTGATGATCCTTGGGGGCCCTTCCAACCCAAGCCATGGTATGATTCTATGATAGTGTACTAAGATAGAAAGGTGCTCATTGTGGCATAACAAGCAATGGAAACATGCTAAATTGGGGGGAAAACAGCTAAAAGATCAGCCAAGGGGCACTGGGAAGAAGCTGATGATGGAAAAAATGAGGATGAAGTAAGGGGGAAATGACTCCCAAAACTATCGTTTATGCTTGCCCAGATGGACAACAGCATATATTGAGTTCTTTGAAAAGAATTAATATGTACATAAATGTATTTCATATGCAGGCCTTTACTGTTTAAATGTAGTACCTGAACTCCAAGAGGATGCACTTGATTTGTCATGTTGCCTGGAACATATAGTGAGAACGAAGAAATGCCAGCTTTCTGGTACCACATTGGCGTTAGAGAGTTCTCTTCCCAAATTTTTCCAATGACAACTATCTCATGAAATGAAGCACAAAAATTAAATTCTTAGTTACAATTAGCATTCATTTGTATATAGTTTCTCAGCCATTTTTCTTAACAGAAAGGAGTTAACACTTTAATAAAAAAAAGGACATGACCCCTCAATATTCATACACATCTCCAATTTGATCCTGCAGTGATGTCTAAATGCCAAAATTTATTCCCATGGTAATAAGAAATAAAAATTTCAATAGTTGCAAGATCAATACTTTATCACGGGACCAAGAAAAAGACGAAGCTGCATGCAAGAAGGTTCTTACTGAAGGAGACCTATCTGTTGTAACAAACAACAGGAAACCTGCTACAAAGCACTCCTTTTAAAACTATCTTTTTCTCCCCGTTCTTCCAAATTTTTTTCTCACCACGAATTGTTTTATCTAAAACTAATATGTTAGCAAATTCAGACATTGCTGAAGTTCTGTACCACCAGCTCCAGCTGATATGCTTAAATAAGTGATTTATCTCATCCCAAACATGCACTGCAAGGTCTAGATAAAGCGGACCATCTTTTTTCAGAGAAAGGTTTGAGTCATCTGAATTCAAGTTTCACCTACTTCTAACACTTATGAATATATTCAAGACATAGAGCCACAGAATCATACAATCATAGAACGGTTTGAGTTGGAAGAGATCTTAAAGATCATTTAGTTCAAGCCGCCCTGCCATGAGCAGGGATACATCCCACTAGATCAGGCTGAAATCAGAATGAAGTGTTGAGTATCAAGTTTCAGCTTTAATACGAATGTCATCCATTGATATGAAATTTGCATGTCAGAAGGCAAAATGAGTTACATATGATGATATAAAACAATTTACTAGCAGTAGCTACAGAGACTTTATTTGTAGCAGTATCACAGCCCAAATCTTCCAGTATATGACACCACTGTGGCTAAATATAGCCCATTCTTCTTAGACTGAAGATGTCCTTCAACCTGCAAGGTATGTATGTGTAGTTGGATGAAATTAAGAAATTAAAAATGCAGGCCAGACCATAAGACATAACATATCTTGATAAAAGCCTTTTTAGTTCATCAACAGGTCTTTCAATGGAATCACAAGATCCTTCCTCAATTGGAAAATTAAACATAATATTTTTAAAGAAACCTGACACGACCACTGACAATTTGACCATTGACTTCAACAATCTCAATACAATAATTAATACTGCAGTTAAAAGAAAGCAAATACCACTTAGATTACAAAATAAAGAACCTATAATCTCACAAATCTGCTCTAGAAAGAAAAGGAAGTAATGAACAATTTGTGTCCTTTGCTTCAATGACAATCTTCCTGCTGTGAAAGAACTTTTTTCTTAATTGGAGTCCTCTGCTGCAGAGAGGCCTTCATAAAGGCAGCATCACTGTTCATGAGAAATCCCTTGTATTTAATTCATGTTAAGGTTAAATATTGCTGCAATTCCTGGAGCCAGCTTACAGCTGCTGTAAGGAAGACCAAACTTAAGAACTGAAAAGTTTGTTTTCAAAATTGAACTCACATTTGCATGCAGAGAAATAACACAGCTAAAACAGAGTGCTCAAGAGGAATAGGCCTCAAAATGCCTACAGGCTTATTGAAAGCTTTTATCAAGCCATATCCAGACAAACAAGACATCCATGCTGTCTTGTATTATGAGATTACACCAAATTCATCTAATAGTATACTTGTTACTTCAAAGAGAAATCTGAGGTACTTAAGCTGTTCAAAGACTAATACCAGCTGTTAACTGTGTCATCTCTTCTATGGAGACAGATTGACACCATCAGTCTAATTAATAAAACAAACAACATAGCATAGCAAAGGATTAAGATTTTCCTTATGTACACTCTGTATTTTCACAAATGAGGGTGAAGTAGCTTTTTTCATCAGGTCATAAGTGCAAAAAAGCCAAACCAAGGATTTTCCTTTTTGCCAGATCATGGTTCAGACTACAGAGGTGAACTGTGAAACTGGGTTTCCTGAGTTGTAAGCATGTCATGCAACACCTACGATGTCAAGGAAAAGGCTGTTTCATCAAGCCATTGTTGCCCATTTGTACATCTTAGGCAATAAGCGGCAGCTTGTTGGACTCACAGAGAAGAAACCTTGTTTCTGAGGGGTTTGCTCATTCTGCTTTTTTTTTTTTTCCTCTGTGGAAATCTCACATATATTTGGAAAATTAAATCTGTTTTGTAGCAAAGCCTTCAAATAAGAAGCTTTGCAAATCCTTTCTCCTTTGTCGTAAATGCAGTAGCTTCCAAGGAACGACTGAAGCAGAGCTCAAGCACCGGGATGAAGTTCTGCCCCCAGTGACCTTCTACATGCTGGCTGGCCGGATTCAGTCAGAGCAGGGCTCGTTCAATCCGCGTACCCCCTCTCCAGCTGTGGAGCTCCCAGCCCCTACACCCCAAATAACAGAGCCCAGGACCGAGTGCTGCCACCAGCGCGGCAGGCTCCCGCCTCCAGCCGTGGTACACGGCACTCTGCGGCCGCGCAGACCCCAGTCCCGAAACCGCTCCCGCGCGCCCAATAGACGCCGAGGCCCACTCGGCCCAGCCGAGCCTCTCGCTCACACCGCCCGCCGAGGCGCAGCGGCCCGATTCCCCGCGACAGAGCTGGAGCGGCCCGGCCCGGCCCGACCCTGCCCAGCGACGCACCTGCCGTCACTGGAGGGCACGGACCGCATCCCCTCCTGCCCAGCGCGGCCTTCCCCACAGGCGCAGACAAAGCACACGCAAAGCACCTGCTCCAGGAAAGAGCAGGCGTAGGTTCTCACCCGCTCACTCCCGTCTCTGTGGCCACCGGTTCTCCTTCCCCGCTCCGTCCCGCCTTCCTCGTGCCGGGCAGCGCCTCGGGGTTCCCACCGTCCCCAGAGCCGGGACGGCCGCCCTCCTCACAGCATTTGCGCGGGGAAGCGAACTCCCGCCGCTGCCGGACCCGCGCTGTGGACAGGCCAGGGGTAGGCATGGTATTAGGCCCGCTCCGCCTCACTCCCATCCCGGGCGCTTACCGTAGGGAGGCGCGGAGGCTTCTCCCTTCCTCGCCATCGTCCCCCGGTGCCCTCTGCGCTTCAGTAGCCCGCCGCTCAGCGCGCTCTTTGTTGCCGCGAAGGCATGAGAGGAGGTGGCGGCCGCGCAGCCCCCCGCTCTGCTCCGCTCCGCTCCGCCGCTGGGAACGCCGCCCGCGCCCCGCGCCGACCCTCCTGTCCCGCCGGCTCCGCGGCCGACGCCTGCGCCGAGCTCGCGGGGGCGGTGCCCGAGCCGTGGGGGGGCGGCGGGCAGAGGGGGGCGCCGAGGGCAGGCACAGGGCCGCAGGACGGCCCGCAGCCGCCCGCCACCCCCTGCTCGGGCGCGCCGCTCTGACTCCGCCCGCGTCCAGTCTCGGCGACGGCTCCGCAGCCACTAAGCGAGCGCGGTGCCAGCCGAAGCCCGCGGCGCGGGAGGCTCCGCGCTGTCACCCGGCGCCGGGCGCTGCCGGGAGGAGCGCTCTGCCCCGCGGGACGTGACGGGCGGCGGCGGGCTCGGCTCGGCTCTCGCGGGGCGGCAGGCGATCACGCCACCGTCAAAGGGGAGGAGGCTCCCCTCTGCCCAGCCCGTGCCTAGGGGTCTCGTCCTGGTAGGAACTGCGCGGTCCTGGAGCCGCTCGCTGCTCCGACCTTGGTCCCGCCTGCCTCGGGAGCGGCCGAGGGAAGCACCTCCCGCCCTCGGCCCCCGGCGGAGCTGTCCGGGCGTCCGTGCTGAGCCCCGCGGCGCGGCCTCCAGTTCCTTACGAGGAAAGGGCAGGAGCTCGCAGGGTCTGCTGAGAACCGAAGCGCTCTGAGGCGTGGACGTACTCGCAGAGATCTGGGTTTTCAGCCTCCTGTTCGAAAGGAATTTTCGCGCTTCGGTTTTCAGCGAGGGCATTTTCATGATTCTGTCTAAAAACTGAGCTGTGATCATCAACTCTATTCAGTCCTGACAAACACAGACTACTGGCCATTAACTTTCCTTTAGTTTCCACCCATTTCCTGTTGTTTTAACTGAATGAAGCAATGGTCATTTAAAGAGCAAGTAATATGTTTGCTCAGAATCCTTTTCAGTGTTGGCTCCATGCACTCTTTCCTTCCTTTTTCTACTCTTTACAAAAGTTCTTGCCATTCTTATCGTCTCCCAATTCAATTTATTTCCTCCAACACTTGATCCTATCTGTATTAGTAACCACCTCGGTCCCTGCTTCCATTTCTTCTGGACTGTTCTTATTTACACTTCATGTTTTGCCCAGATGGTAAAATCTTTTGGTCCAGCAGAGCCTTTCATCAATCCACTTGCTGGAGTCATAGTTCATTTATCTCTCGAATGAGAAAAAAGTTATCTGTAAATTTATTGATGAATAAGAATCACCATCAGTCAGATTAAGGCCTAATCTCTACATACTAAGGAAGTGCCCTAACCTATGCAACACTGCAGGAGGTCAAAGATAGTTGAAACTTTTCAACACAGAAGCTTGCTTCCAGAAAGTACGTGGACACCTGTCTTCAGAGGCAAGCAGTAAATTTCACTTCAGAGATGCTTCTAGCGTAAGTTAAACTCTGAACAGCAAACTGTAACATGTATTCCTGTCCCAATTTCCTCAATTGGCCGATTTCAGTCAACTACTGCCTCAGGCTGTGTCAATATGAACAGTTTGGTTCTAACGAGTGCAGTTTTGAGGTGAATTTCCCAGGTTTGCCCCCGCCACCCCTTACTATGCTTTGATTTACAGAGAGATTCGAAGGCATGTGAACTGAATTTTGGATTAAACTAACTGGGAGACATGATCTAGGAGGGCACGTAAGGTGCTCTAGCCCTTCACTAGGGGTATTCAGTGTAACTCAAAGCAAAAACCCACTCAAATGCTCAGTAGGTCTTGAATCCAAACATTTTACCCTACAAATCCAGCAGCATTGGTCTGCACTATTTTCTAATGAAGAAAGGCTTCTAAGAAAGAATCTCCTACGATGAAAGGCTGAGAAAGTTTGGCTCCTTAAGCCTAGAGAAGGCTCTGGGGAGACCTCATAGTGGCCTTCCAATATTTAAAAGAGACCTATAAAAATGACGGGGAGAGACTCTTTATCAGGGAGTGTAGCGACAGGACAAGGGCAACTGTTTAGAACTAAAAAAGGGGAGGTTTAATTATATATAATAAGTTCACCATGAGGGTGATGAGACACTGGAAGTGGTTGCTCAAGAAGCTGTGGGTGCCCCATCCCTGGCAGTGCTCAAGGCTACACTGGATGGGGTGTTGGGCAGCCTGATCTAGTGAGAGGTGTCTCTGCCACAGCAGGGGTTGGATCTGGATGATCTTTAAGGTTCTTTCCAACCCGAACCATTCTATGATTATAATGTAAACATTCCCTTAGAGTACCGATTTATTCAGTCTCTCAGACTTAGGTATATCTTCAACCCCAGTCCAAGCTGTCTTTTAACTTCAATACTAATAAGGAGCTTATTTACCTAATGAAGGGTTTTGGATCCTAGTCTAGAAAGCACCTGGAAATAATGTCTCAATTCTGAGTGCCGTAGAATTTAAATCCTTTACTGTAGCTAGCAAATATATTTAGTGTGTAATACCCTTGCGGGTGTTCAGGTACCTAATTCAGTCAGCTGGAGTTACCTGTTACCTGAGACAGTGCATATTACCTATGACATCATCTTATATAGGTTGGATGTTTGGAAAAATTTCTTCTCTGAAAGAGTGGTCAGGCCGCTGGAATGAGCTGCCCAGGGAGGTGCTTGAGTCACTGTCCCTGGAGGTGTTCCAGAACCATTCACACATTGTACTAAGGGACATGGTGGTAGGCAGACAGTTGGACTGGAAGATCTTCGAGGTCTTTTCCAACCTTCATGATTCCATGACTTTATAATACCATTCTGAGCCCACCCACTCATCTCTAGAATTTTGCTGCGTGTGTAATCTTATTTAGAACACTCATAGTCAAATTCATGGCGCTTATCAAGAATAAAACTTTTAAAAATAGGATTAATTTATTTCCTTATACCACAGGGCAGTTGTGCTGATAAATCAAGTTACCTCCGAGTTAGTGGTATGCAGAAGCCATATAAATAACAGATAAGTATTACATGCCTTGCAAGCAGACTGTTCGGTAATTAAATCTCCACACCGTAGTCAGAAACACAACTCACGGAACGAAATCCTATGTAGAAAGGAGTACAGAACGCACGCTTGAGTATTTACGATTAAAAGCACCATAACCACACAATCCACTGACACAGCGTATTTGAAACTAGATTTAAAACAGAAAGAAAATTTTTTCTGCTTTTATGAAACGCTTAAGTAACACAAGGTTACAAGCCATGCCTATGCCTTTTACTCAATTAGTCTTAAGAGTACAGGATAAATAAAATATTAAATACTATTATTAATAATTATATTATTATACAGTATATATTATTAATAAATATTATTATTAAATATTATTTACTTTCAGAAAGATCAATAGCGTGACATCCTGGTTACAAATTTGACATACTTAAAAAAAAACCCCACCCTTATTTTTCACTGTTCTTGGCAAGGCAGCATAATACACAATTTTTCTTGGATAATCTCAAGATACTGTTCCAACCCGGTACGGCTCTGTCTCCTTTGTGTGCCTGAGTCTATGTTCATAATTCATAACGCAGTCATACCAGTTTTAATTAGGAAAAAAAGTGGTTTTGTTGCTGTTTGTTTGTTGAATTAACTGAGTTTTTCTTACCTGTCCTGTGTTAATCCATCTCTTTCATTTGCTTTTCCTTAGAGATCACGGAAAGAAACTGAAGCCATTTCTAAACAGTTGACGCGTTTACTAGACGCGCGAAGGCGCACAGTTTGAGTTAGTGTACGCTACACGTGCTCCCTCTCTTGTTTAAATTGAACGTTCCACTGCGACAAGCCCGAGCGCCGCAGCCTACGCAGGGCCCAGGAGTGCCCCGCGCGCCGCCGGCCGCGGTCGGGCAGCCCGGGACGCCGCGCCGGGCCCTGCAGGTGGCGGCGGCCCGAGCCGCCCTCCGGGTCCTGTCCCGCCCGCGGCGCAGCGCCGGGCCGGGCGCGAGGGGCTGTGGGGGCAGTGCCTGGCGGGCAGCTCCCGGGCAGCCATAGCGAGGCCCCGCCGGGTGCTGCTTTTTGCCCCGCCCCGAGGGCTGCACGCTCTTTCCGGTGCAGGAGGCGAAGATGGTGGGTACGGCGCTCCGCGTGGCGGTGGAGGGCCCGGCCCGGGGCCCCGCGCCCCGGCCCTGTGCCCCGCGGCTGCGGGGCTGGCGCGAGCTTAGCGGCCGCGATGCCCGCAACCACGGCAGTTCCGAGGCGCTGCGGGCCTGGAGGAGTGCCTGCCCCACGCCGGCCTGGCCTGGCCGGGCCTGGCTGCGGCGGGAGCCGAGCACGGGGCGGGGGGGAGGACGTGGCGGGGGGGAGGACGTGGCGAGGGAAGCCTGCCGCGCTCGGTTTGTGCGCAGCGCCCGGGTTTGTGGGAGTGCGGGGCCTCCGTCCGGGCCGGGAACCCGCAGCAGGCGCTGCCTCGTGGCGCGCGGTTAGGGCCCCTGGTGTTTGAGTGTGTTGGGGCAACGGTGATTGTTTTGCTTCACGTTATTTAAAAAACAAAAACAAACAAACAAAAAACACAAACCAACCACATATTCGACCCCTTTTGCTGGGAAGGATTTAGCCAGACAGAAAATGAACCAGTGAAGCACAGAATCTGCCCCGTGTTTGAAATATATGGAGAAATGTCTGATTCAGAGCAGTCAGTTTCTGCTACCAGCGTTGGCGGAGTTACACATGGCTGCTAGAACCCGTTGAGCTGGCTGTGCAGCTAATGTTGGTGCTTTTACAGGGGACACCGCAGAAGGATGTTGTAATAAAACCTGATGCTCCGAGTACGTTGCTTTCAGAGAAACATGCAGACTACATAGCTTCGTATGGAACAAAGAAAGACGATTACGTGGGTATCAGTTTGCTTCAGCAAAGCTGTGGTTTTATTAACGGTAGTAATGAACCTTATTTACTTGTTTTAACCCTTATTTACTTGTTTGGTGCAGTCCAAAGTATAAGAGGAAGAAGGCTTTGTTGATTTCTTTAGGTCTGTGATGAGTTTTGGCATGTATTATCTGAGCATAAATGTGAAGATTATCAGATTAGCTCTAGAATTACTCTGAGACCTTGGAAATAAACTACTAGTTGTACCTTCATCCGCTAGAATGCATGACCGCAGCTACGTTCATGAGTGGGTGCTTGATGGGGCAGTGCACTGAGGTACACTGCAGCACTGCCCTGTGAATGCTGCGTGCGGGGAATGCTGTTAGCCGGTGTCACTTGTGTAGGTGTAACTTACCAGGTGGAGCACGTGGCAAATGGATTTTATTTGGTGAGAAATGTCAATAACTGCATGTCTGAGGGGAAAAAAAAGATTGCGGTTATCCTTACTGTCAATTTTACATATTTATATGTGTGTGTATATATGTATTTGTAAATTTACTTCTGTGTACAACTCTAGATTGTGGCAGTTCTGTCACTTGTTAGTAAGTTTCATTTCATGTTAGACTTCTTATTTTTGAGACTGGTTGAGGCTGTAATTTGAGTAGTAGTTTGGATGCCAAGACAATAACTAATGATCTGAAATGAGCTGCTGGCTTACTGGTTGCATGTGTTTAACTTGACACTTAGGTTAAGGCTTATAAAATAGGCAATAAGGGGGGGGGGGGTGAATTTAGTGTATATAGATAAATGTGTACATATGCATGTTTTTATGCACACACATGCACAATATACAGAGTAAGGGTGGCTAATACATTCTAAGTCATTTATGGAATTGAAAATGTTTGACTTATTACAGACTGTAAATAATGTATTTTCATTGCTATATTTTGATGACATGTTTATCTGATGAAGAACTAAAATAATGCACTTCTTAGGAGTACTGCATGTCTGAATATTTGAGGATGAGTGGTGTTTACTGGGGGCTGACAGCAATGGATCTCATGGGACAGCTGCACCGAATGAACAAAGAAGAAATTCTGGCATTCATCAAATCATGTCAGCATGAATGTGGCGGAATAAGTGCCAGCATAGGTCATGATCCTCATCTTCTCTATACCCTGAGTGCCGTCCAGGTAAAACTAATGTAGAAACAACCGTTTGCATTTAATGGTTGTGGTGATTGCAGGTATCTGATACCCGTTGGATACTAATAGTAAAAACTATTTCAGTACCTTATTTAAAAAATAAACATATCCAGTTGTCAAAACTTTAGGATTTGGCTGTGTCAATTCCTTAAAAGTGGTCAGATTTGAGAATGCTGCACTTCTGATGTTCATTTAATGATGAATTTGCATTCTTAATAAATTTTATAACACTCATCTCAAAGTGTTTCTCAGCTACAGCTTTTACTGGAATTTTGCATGATCCTGAACCTTGTAAATTTTTCTTAGTGTATACTGAGGTGAAAAATGTATATGTTCAGAGTAATTTTATATGTGCACATGCACCAAAAACTTGACACTTATTAATGTATATACATGTATACAATTACTATATAACATAATCATGTAATTATACTATATAAATGTATGGTTTAAGTATAGTATTTAGTGTGTGTAGTGTGTTTGCATATTAGTATCATGCAAATGGAACATCGTAGTAGCCAATTCTCGTTGTTTTCCTCAAATCTGTTTTATTTCTGTATATTTAAAAGATGATATCACTCTCCTAAGCGTTTTCTTTATTTGATGTGTACTCCTTCCCTGAGGAAAATTGAATTATTCTCAATTGTACATTTTCACCATAGCTATCTCCACTGCAGATATATTTTTTTGGCATCTAGTCAGTTTTTTTTTTCTAGTTCTTGCACAAACTGCAGTGAAAGACAATACATAGAGGTTCAAACACTTCTAAACAGTTGCTTGATTACATAGTGTATCTCTAATTGAAGCTTGTGGAAGAGATATTTAAATGTGTTACAAATAAATAAGGTAGCATCTGGTTTTAGGAAGAAAATTTTGGATTTGAGGTGTTAGGTTTGAAATCCTTAGGACAGAAAAATGCTGTTTCCTTGGGTCAGTGATGATTGTTGGCATGTATTATCTGATCTAAAGGTGATGTTTATCAGCACTTTAGCTCTAGAATTACTCTGAGACCCAGGAAACTGAAGTTTCTTTAGACGGTGGCCTTTGACCTTTTCCAAACACACCACTCAAATTCCTTTCATGAAGTCTAATTAAATATACGGAGAAGGAGTACAATGTGAAATTTACATTTTGTAAGAGGCATATAGTTCTTAGTTGAATACTTGATATAATTAGGAGGTACTGTTACGTGAACAATGCACCTCTATATGTAAAGCTGAAAAGTGTTAGCAATTGCTGACATTAAGTTTTTTAAACTTAACTAATGTGTCTTACTGAGCATGCGTGTCCTCGGTTAACAAAACCTGTTTAGTCCCATCTACATATCCAGAATGTTGAAAGAGTAACACCGCATCTTCCTTTGATCTCAGTTAATGGTGATGTGTTCAGGTTAGCTCTTGAAGGAGTGTCCTATGGTATTAGATTTTCTGTTGGAGTTGCTATGTTGATTTTTTTGTTTTTTTTTGCATTCCCGTAATTATTTTTAAATCAAATAATGGCCGACAATTAAAATACTCCAGCTTCCAGTTAATTTTAGGTATTCAAAGCCATAGCTGTTGGTAGTTTCCAGGTTCATTTTTTAAGTGTTCCTTAGTTTCACTTGTTCTTTCTGTTTTCAATTGTTCCATTACACTATTTATAATAAATTTTCACAAATTATAGGTGTTATGAGTAAAAACATGAAGCCAGCTGGGGCTCAGAAGCAGCATTGTTGCATCCACGTGACATTTTGTCATTAATTTATTGGCTCAAATTAGTGCTAGCTCAGAATCTTTGCATTGCTTACTCTGTGACCTATTTTTCCCCCAGAATATGTTCATTGTGCAGCTTGTGTCTAATCACATTGTTTATATTTCTTCTTGAATTGTTGCAATTTGCTATTATAATTCAAATATAAATGTATGTAAAAGCTGTATTATTTTGAACTAATCACTCCTGGTAGACTAGAACTGTTAAGTGGTATTAGTAACTATCTGCTTCACTTACAGGTGTACAAATAACAGCAGTGCACAAGCTGCAAATTTTTAATTCTAGAATGATGTTATCACGTCACAGAATTCACCCATAATCAAATCTCTCATTACACATAATACGAATGCAAAAGTAAAGAAGCCTGATTATGCTTTTGAAAGGAGAACTGGAAGTTGGAAAGCAACAGAACATGGAAGAATTCAACAAGAATTGCCTTCATTTTCATTTGAGAGATTTTTGGGTAGTGATAGACGAACTTCAGTGAATCAAATCTAATTTTAACAAAACTTACCATGTGCCAGTCAGAATCAGTTACATTAAGTCTTACAAATCCAGATTTTATTTGTAAATAAATGAATCTAAATAACCTTTGCTTCTCTTTGATTGTTACTGTTGCTTTCTTTTCTAGATTCTGATCTTATATGAAAGTCTCCATGTTGTTGATGTAGATAAAATTGTTGAATATATACAGAGCTTGCAGAAAGAAGATGGATCATTTGCTGGAGACAAATGGGGTAAATTTTAGATAGTAAAAATGTATTGATTTTGTTCACGTGTGTAAATCTATGAACTTAAGTTTTCTTGGATGTTTTGCATGTTTACTGTATATGAACACTTAGTTCCTGAGCTGTGTAAAAAACCAAACAAAACAAAAAAACCCACATTTGTGAAGGACAAAGTTTGGTTCTATTCCCGTCTGAAATATTGTAGATATTCTAAGATTCATTCCTTTTTTTTTTTTAAAATAAATTGTCCAGCTCTTAGAGAAAAAGACCCTTGGGCGCTTTTAACTGATAGTACTTTCCTGTGTTAGATACGCTATTTATGATGTTTTTGGTTGCTATTGCATGGCCTTCCTTTATGACCTTTATCCTTGTAGACTATGAAAGGCAGCTTTCACTGAATGGAAATGAGAAAAATACAAACTGTTTTTTTTACTCATCAACATTTATTAATACTGACTTTTGTTTATGCACATAAATTCTTTATGAAAAAAGAGAGTGACTTTTAAGCTGTAGCATAAGCACCGAGTCAATAAAAGTACTTATTCCCTTGGAAAGCTTCATTTGATAGAATATTTTGTGTCACTCTTTACTGTTCTAGTAAAATTCAACAGTCCTTATCATGGTTAGTACATGTACGATACTGGAACACTAGTAATTGCTTACCTTGTGCTTCAGGAGAGTCATGTTATGAACTTGCTTGGCAGTCATTCTGTAGTTTTTTTTGGTTTAGCATTGAGGTATAAATTTGCTAAAGCAAACTTGCAATTCTGATTACTCTTGATCTAATAACAAAAATGGCTTCTACTTCTGCTCAGGTATCAAAGAGAGCCCAAAGCATCAAAAGCAGACCTGTTTCTGTTCTTTTGTTTATTTTTTCTTAAATATCCACTGCTCTGCCTTTATCCAGAAGGGCACTACAGGTGAACTTTTATATAGCTGCTTGCAAGTTACCACTAGTTGAATTGACTTGAATATACATCTGAATGCAGATAGTGAGTTGTTTGCTTTTATGTACAGTAAACACAGATCATTTGAACTGTAATTTGCACTTTGTAAATTGTTGAGGAGATAATTGATGGATTGAAATGTGAGCAGTACAGGGACGTTTTTTCACTGTGTTGCTGTTTTTACATTTGTTCTATATTTTCAGTGGTGATTTAAATGTTGTTACTAATGAAAGTAATATTTCATTTCCTGCCCTCCATGCTTTAGGAGAAATAGATACAAGGTTCTCCTTTTGTGCTGCAGCAACTCTTGCACTTCTAGTAAGTCCTAAATAATCACTTGAATAAGTACAATATTTTTTCATTGGTGTACAGCTGAAGTTAACCAACTTGGCTGAACATAAAATATATTGGTTGCCTTTTTGTCTTGCAGGGAAAACTGGACGCTATTGACGTGGGGAAAGCAGTAGAATTTGTTTTGTCCTGTATGAACTTTGATGGAGGATTTGGCTGTAGGCCAGGTTCTGAGTCACATGCGGGACAGGTGAGTTTTTTTTATATGGAAATATATTAAATTATTAAATACCACACATTACCTCTGAACGTTGGGTTTTTGGTTGTTTTTTTTTTTTTTGGCATCAATCAGTGATGCCAGTTGATGGAAACTTTCTTGTTTCCAAAATGTCAATTTCTAGTCTTTTTCTTAGAATAAATGAACAAAGAGGTGGATACATCTGGGAAGTTGGTTAGGCACTCAGGAGGCCATAATCTAGGGAAGAAAAAAAAATAAGGGAACGATTTTTAGGACTGTGTTTCAGATTACTAGTGCAGTCTGAACGACATCCAAATAGTGGTGTCAATAGTTGGCATGAGGTTTTAGAGAGAATTTGGAATTGATTTTAATGTAGACATTGGAGAAGAAAAACATAATTGGGGAAAAAAAAAGCAACTGTCGTGATTTGTGGAAGTGATTACCACAAATTCTAATGAAACATATTATACAATTCACTTGTATGTTTGATATTTATCAGATGAATTGAGGAATAAGTGACACCTGAATCCTTTAATCTGTTAAATTGCAAGAATTAATTATTTGAGCAAAGTAAATTATAAGATGAGGTAACAACCTTGTGCATAGGAGCCTCTGTAATGTTTTGTTACAGGCACTGAAGAGTGTTTTACTGCTGACAGCAATTTATGAAAGATGGTCCATAAAATTTAGTTGAGAAGAGAGAGGAGTAGTGTTATGGAATAAAATTCAGGAATCTGTCAGGAAGAGAATCTCAAGGACTTCTTTCAACAGAAAAATTACACAAAAAAACAATTTCCTATATATATTTTTTTTACACGTAGGAGATTGTTGCACCTAACTTAAATTTATCGATAGGTACCAACCTTAGTAAACTATTTTCATTGCCTGTTTATTTTGTGTAACTACAGTGAGCAGTACTGTAGCCATGGTTTACCTAAGTACACGAAAGTAATATTGGTTACTTTGTTGAGAAAAGGGATGGTGGTTTTCCCCCACGCTCCCCTAGCCCCCACACTCCCTTATCCTTATGAGTTACATCTACAGTAGCATTGCCCATATGGTCTAAATGGCTGGACCATTCCTGGTGTTCAAGGAGATTGTCTATTTGGGGATGTTTTTTCTAATCAGGAAAAGGTGGTTATGAGCAGGCTTCAGTTGTTGTTGTGGTTTCTTGCAGTTTGTGTCTGCCTGAAATGTGCTGGAAGTATGGTGTTGCACTTATGTGTTATTTTTGAGGTAAAATAGACAGGGATTAAGACTACATGGCACTTTGAAAGTAAGCCTGCTGAGACGATAGTTGAACTTAGGATTGCCTGCAACATTCATGATTACTAGTAATCCTTTTCTGCCTGAGAGTTCATTTGGTCTTCAGTTTGCCTTCCATAAGCCTTAGAGTAAGAGGAATTTTGGTTGGTGGCCCTGCCTGTGGCAGGGGGGTTGGAACTTGGGGTCCCTTCCAACCCAAGCCATTCTGTGAGTACACATGAACATAGGCTGGTGACAAAGTTGTCATAAAGGCCACCTGTAGAAAGCAGTTTGAGTGCTCTAGCTTGTTTTAAAATAAAGTATTGCTCTGCCCTTCCATCTTTTTGGAAATCTTAGTATAGTATCTCACATCAGTAACAAGTCCTGTAATTACTGGAACTCTTTAAACAAAAGCAACTGTGAGATTAATATCTCCCTTTAGTGGAAAAATGAAACTTAGCTAAAAGGTAAAGTGTGCTCATTTTGTATCCTGTTTGCAGGACTACATTCTTCCTTTGAGATCTTCCTGTATTTAGTCTCTTTAACTGTTTAGTTTTTAAATACACAAAACATTTATGTCTGTAATTTTAGATCTATTGTTGCACAGGATTTCTGGCTATTACAGACCAATTGCATCAAATCAATGTTGACTTGCTGGGTTGGTGGCTTTGTGAACGTCAGTTACCTTCTGGAGGTCTCAACGGACGACCAGAGAAGGTATTAGATAGCTTATTTTGTTTGTTCAAAGCTTAATATAGAGTATTTTTTTCTAAAGTTGAAGACATCCTGGAATATGGCATTACTTTGATGAAATGCTTAGTAAACTCAAGAGATTCAGGCCTTCTTTGATTCTTTGTTTTGTCGCTAGCACTTACCTTGCAGTTCTTGGCTATTCATAGTTTGATGCCTCAGTTTAGGAAAGCATGCGTACTGAAATATGCCTTGATCGCCAATTCAACCGGTGTCCTATTAAATCAGGGCTTGAATATTTTCTGACAGTGGGAATGATACCTTCTGTAGGATTTGTACAAAAATTGTTTCATTTGATCTGCATCCTGTGTATAGCAGTGTTTTATGTTACAGTAAGAAATTGTGTAACTTAGAATAATCCCCACTGGCAAATAGACAACTAATCAATATTCAGAAAAATTAACTAGCTCCCTTTCCCTTTTTCCCTTTCCCTTTTTCCCTTTCCCTT